>NW_028301713.1:18787878-19090909 GCF_037042655.1 Diuraphis noxia
GTCATGGATATTCGATGCAGTAGACAACTTCAAGTATTTAGGAGGAAACGTCAATAACAAGAACAATATGCACCAAGAAATAAATGAAAGAATCATGAGCGAGAGCAGGTGTTACTATACTACGTATAATCATTGATTATAAATACTATAATTTATAATCAATGGCCATTAACAAGGTCATTAAAAAGGTGATGAGAGAAAGTTAATAATATATGAAAGAAAAAGATTCCGGAATATATTTGGACCACGATTTAACTGAGAAACATACACGTTTGATAGAAGAAAAAATGAAGAGCTATAGAAATTATACAAAAGATCAGATATTCTAGCCTTTATTAGAAATAAAAGATTAGAATTGTTTGGACACACTTGGAAAGCGGATGGTCAACTAATAAAAAAAGTATTCGTGGAAAAAATGAACTAAAAAAGACCCCTATGAAGATCCAGGACCCGGTGGATCGATGTAGTTGCCTAGGATTTGAAAGCCATATACCAGAATGTGACATATGAGGTGACTTACAATATAGAGGGATGTAGTGGCCTTTAAAGGCAACAATGGTCCTTAATAGACCGGTAAGCTGAGAAGAAGAATAATAAACTGATGTTCACTTAATGCTACAGCCGTCAGAGACAATTTGAAAACTCCTTAAAAAAAAAAAAAATGTGAATCATTCAATACAATTGAAAAAAAAACTAACCTATTGGTTAATAATTTAAAGTCGTTTAATCATTAGAGAAATTATTTAAAATCACAGATGTACGCTGACAAATGACATTTAAGCACTTGAATTAAATTTAAACAAATAAGACACGGATTAAATAGGGTTTTGGAATTATCCAAAATTATTTTTATTATTCTTTTATATTCTAGGGAATAATATATTTATGATTCAGATCACTTACATTCACACGTTTAATATTTAATATTAATTATCAAGCAACATAAACAATATCTAATTGAATATACTAACACATTTTTCAAATTATTCTATTAGTGTACCCCACTCCACCAAAATTTGTTTTTAGGTAGTTGTGTTTAATCGAAGTCCGATGCTTGCTTAGATGTTTATAATGTTAGTTCCTTGGATCTTGTAATGGATACCTACTACCTACACTTCTCATAATGAAAAATTTTGTATGAGTAAAAATCTTAAAACAAACAACATGTTTTACAAAATAATATAATTTAATGATACGTACTAGCATCATCTAAAAAAATGTAATTATTAATAATTATAAAATATATTTTATGACCTGGATTTGTTAAATCCTGTTAACACTTATCAAGACGGATTAATTTCATGAAAAAAAATTGAAAAAAGAAAAATAATATTATGCATATCATATAACCAGGGCTCGGGACTTAAAGCATTTGCTTATTTTTATGGATTGACTTAAAATGTAGCATAGTGCTATGATGGAATTGTTTGTCATATTATAATACGTTTAATTATTAAGTTTGAAAGTGTTTTTTTCGATTGTTTCAGCGATTTTTCAAAAAAATGCTTATTTCCCGTTTTTCTATTATTTTTGCTTATTTGATACAGAATTTCTACGTTTTTATAATGTTTTCAACTATTATAAATATCGTTTACATTTAATTTTTCAGAAAATCCCTCGGAAAATCCTTAAAGTCTCGAAAGTTAAGTTAAATTTATTTTATTATTTAAAGTTAAAGATTTATTTTTATTTTGTTTCATTTTTTAGTTAGAATTGTTTAGTTTTTTGTCTTTTGATAAATTTTTTTGCAAAAATTTAAGTTTTTTAAAAGATTATTTGAGAGCTTTTAATGATGTTTTTAAGGGCTTATTTTAATGATTTTTAGTGGTTTAAGTCCCGAGCTCTACATAATAAAACATTGGATTTGGTAATCACTACATTATATCCCACGGGGTAACTTGTTAAATTTAGTACATTTAATTGAGCTATGAAAACTGAGAAGACTTTTTTCAATTTTTTTCTTTTATGTTAAAACATTACACTTTTATTTTAATAATGGCAAGTTACGGCCCATCTTTGCACATTTTTTACAGCATTGATGCTTTAATCTATTGATAGCTTGAACAAGCATCACTTATCCCAATTTGTTAGTACCTACTTATTTATTTAATATTTTTTTTTTTATTATTTAGGTTGAGGCTTCGACAGCAAGGGTCATTAGTCTGCGGAACTGTGAGGGAGGAACTGTTGGTTTGGAACTCGTGGATGTTTTTGGCAGAATTTCATATGGGCACCCGTAGGTTTCTGCCATGCCCGGGTGGGAAAGGTGGCCTCTTTTTCCAGACACCGTGTACTGCCTGTAAAACGATGCCGCCCATGACCGGGATTCGAATCGGCGACGCGCGACGGTGTGCATCGCAACCGACGCCTTAATCCGCCCGGACACTACACCCCCATACTTATTTATTTATTATCGTGTATATATTGTATTATATAAGAAAAATTATAACATCATTCTAACACCAGATTATTATTTTACAAATTGTACATACTTGTTATAAACCTTAAGTATTCTTTACGTAGATCTGTAATAATAAACATCATGACAATTTCCAATTCTACATCATATACATCAGTAACTCTTTAGAATTTACCTAATCTATTTAATAGATTTAACCATTAATTCATCATTTTAATTAAATCACCATATCTATTTGAATTCTACAGAACTTATTTTAATAAGTTACGCATAATTTCTTAATATTCAAGTAGGTACAAATAAGATGTTAATGAAAAAGAGAAAAATAGAAAAAAAAATGCTTCAATATTTCATCCACAAACTACACAGTTTCATTTTTCAACATAACAAGGTAACTTTTTTTAATGGAATTTAATTGTACTTATAATATATAATTATAAAAAAATACAGTCAACATTATTCTATATTTATAATTAGTTAAATTACAGAGGTAAAACTGTACTACATTTACACCTAATTCACAGCAGAGAAGCAATGTGCCAAATACATATTTTGTTTAATTTTTCATAAAATAATCTTGTATTTTATGATTAAATGCAATTTTTGATGATTTTTTTGTAATTAATTTTATGATGCCTGTACGGTGAGGCACTATGTGACTGGAGTTGATGCCGAACGGGACCAACTGCCACAAACGGAGGTGGCCAGCGCCCGCGATTCAACTGTGTAGGCAACTCCTCTCACGTCCTACCGATGCCCCTAACAACGATGTGAATAGGCAACCCAAATCACTACTCGACAATTTATAATTAATAGACGACGATGACGGCGGCCGCCTGGACCAACGGTTACACGACAAAGGGACAGGAACCAAGTTACACGGGAGACAGGATGGTACAGGTTATCTATTGTAACGTAGTCGGGGATGACCCGTTAAATATAAGATATTCAGGGAAGAAACTATCGTTCTTTTGAATATATTGTCACCGTAGCTCGGGAGCATGAATGTTATTAGGATCTTAATATTACAAATAAATAACGATTGGTCTAAATTATTATTAATACAAACAGATTTATTATTACTTACGGTTTACGAACAAAGTTACCAAAAATGTGGAATTGTACGGAGTTCAGGTGAGCGTGATGGTAATCGCGGAGAACTAGCTTCTTCTCCATATTCCTATTTGGCCGTAGCCTTACAATAATATTTATATTACGGAACAGGAGGGGCTTAATACATATTCAGCATAATATTATTTATGTTATGTATATGATATACATATATATATAGTACATAGGTTTCTATATCATGTTAATATAATATATATTGTATGTAACAATCGTTACACTATGATAGCGGGGGGGGGGGGGGCTGTGGTCTGGTCCGGTTTGATGCAATGACGCGCAGGGCTTACAACTAGAAAGGGGTCTTAAAATTAATTAAAAACTAAGATGAGTACGATGCGTGTTGAAGGTGGTAAAGATGAACTGGGTAGCCTTGGCGGCCTCTCACACACCACACCGGTTGCTGGCGGACTTACGCGTGCTGACAACCAACATCAACAGCTGACGCAGGATCGCCAGAGACGTATTCAGAAATTTGGCGCCCGGGTGCCAATGTTTTTCCGCCAATTTTTTTGACTTTTTCAACCTACCGAGCGCGTTGGAGCTTACTTTCCGATGACAACCCGTTATCGTCATCCTTTTTAGAACAAAAGTTAGAAAAAAAAGCAGATTTCAAACTTTAAACATTATGTTATCTTTATAAATTAATCACATTTAAATATTTAATATAAAATAGGTTTAGTTATTATCAACTATAATTACAAAACAATAAATATTTAAAATTCACATATTTTTCATTTTCATTTTCATTAATTAATGGGTTATGTAAAAATCTAATGTCGCCCCTATAAAAATGCCGCCCGGGGCGATCGCCCCCTCTAGCCCCCCCCCTAAATACGTCACTGAGGATCGCCCGATCGTAACGCCATGTTGCAACACACTCAGACATGGGCGAAGAACGTGTATAGTATAAAAAGAACAATGACTCACTTATGGGTGTTGTGGTGAAGTTTATTGTGCAACAAGGGTGGCTTTACTAGCACACGACAAAGGTACGTTGACAAATACAAAGATAAACAATGCCGTAGTGGCGATTAACAATATACAAACAACAATGCCGCAGTGGCGATTGACAATATAAAGAAAAAATGGTGAGAAAAACACATGAGAAAAAACGAGTGTTGTAATAGCGAACACACACCAACAACAAAACAAAAAAAGATATGATAAACGAATGAATATATACAAAGACATTACATAGAATACAACAAACGAGAAAAAAACAAAGACAATATACATTCTTAATTACACAACAATATTTACATAGATAATTATCCGATGGGAGGAGGAGGATGGGAGCTCGACCGCGCAGACTACCTGGACGATCTTATCGCATAAATGCTAAAATGCGGCGAGCCTTGCGATACTCACAGTCGGCGCGAACAATACCTTTACTTGTGGTTTACTTTATAGTATAGATATATTGTTGTGGTTAACGTGCTACATTGTGTTACTGGGTGGTTGTGATTCAATTGTTGGGGGGTCGCGAGAAGTTTATTTAATTATACAGATTGTAGAAAATGTATCTTTTTTTAATTGTATCCAGATCCGGGTTGGAAACAACTAGCGCTTTTAGTTCACATGTCCGCCGCCTGTGACCACACGCAATTGCGCGAGCTCCAACCTGTGTAGATAACCGTGTTATTGACAATTTGTGAAATAGTTTTAAAAAATGTATCGTTCCACGAGCGTAGCGAGCGGCTTTGTAAAGAATGTTTTGTCGAAAGGGCCCGTATAAAACTTCAGTTCCGGCCGCTCCGGGGCCCAATAGGTGCTTAATCCGGCCTTGAACCTAACCTTGAAAATTATGAAGGTAGATACCAGTTTTACTCATTGATGGAGCACGATGATAGTTCTCGCGGGAAAAATTGGGTGCATTGCACATGTGTGGAATTATCTTCTGCGCATGCCCAAAAACACAACAAGGTTTGCTGCAATAGTAAAATTTATTGTATCGTAATATTCTGGTATATGCATCGTCAGAGAATAAATGAATAATTGGGGATTGTTGAAGAAAAATCGGGCGAAAACAACCTGATCCGTAAATGATATATATTCTGCAATGTCTGTTCGGTATAAATGTACGAATTGCGTTATTTTGTTCTCTCTATTGTCACAAAAAAAATATACATTTGCTCACTTTGTTGAATATTAGATTGTAAAATTTATCATACCGATATTCAACTGTATTATATTATAATAAACTATACTCTGCTATTATATATTATATTTTATATTAATTTTTAATACATTTAAAAAACCTAAATTAATCATAGATAGGTACACTAAATATTAAAAAAAAAAAAATATTTTAATACTGTTGAAAAATTAAACTCATGCTATAAATACATTTTACGTATTATAATTTAAATTGAAAATATTACACGTACGATTAACCATAGCTAAAAAAGAAAATTATTATTATTTGTTATTTATGGGATATTAATAGTAGACCTACTGTAATATCTTAGATACGGATTGATTGAAACATACAAACGCTTTTAAAATATAAAGTTAATTGATTTATTTGAAACCAAACCAAACGAAACATAGTTTTTTTTATAGTTCATGAATTCAGAGTCGAAATATTGTTAAATAAGATGAATAGCCTAACTGAATGGATTCATAACTACAATAGTACTCATCAAAAAATTAAAAATTTGAGGGTGGTCATTTTTACAAAAGTTATGAGACACAAATCACATAAATTTAATTTCAGAATTAAAATTAAAAAAAAAATACCACAATATTCACTTACTATTTGCATTTACTGCATTGACTAGAAAGAAAATAATAAACATATTATTTAATAAACCACAATACACAAAAATTATATTACATGGATGACCTAATATGACCTTCTACAAAACATTTAATTTGTAGAATTTTACAACGAACAAACGATGGAAGTCAAGCAAACGCATGATTTAAATTCAGGTTTACGGTATAAGTATTATATTGATATAAACAATTTAAGATTAGGTTATTCATAATTTATTAGTTAATTACAGCAAATAAATATGAACAAAATTAAAATACTTAGTTCATAATAGTATTTGTTTCACTAAAAATCATATTCAATTAGAAGATATACATCAACAGCTGTAGTACCAGTTGGTTGCACTTAGCTTACAAAATAATAATTTAAAAAAATCTAATTTCCTAGCATCCCACCTCTAGACTTTAAAATTCTAACTACTAAAGATTTCGTTTGCGTTGATATGTGCTCATGGATCATATTTTGTGTTACAACCCCTAATAAAATACAAGAGATCTATATTGGGGGTGCCAGCAAAACGCTCAAAATGAGTCTTTTTTAATAATTTACTACTGATATTCTGTACCTACTTATTTTTCGATGTTTGTGCTCCTTATAATAAGGATGTCTACTTAATTCCATAGGCATTTCATGCATTATTACACATATACCATAAAATCTATCTTCTATCTTTCTATCTATATAATATAGATATTTAAAAAATAAAATCACACTTCTTATCTAAATTATGTTGAATATTATATAAACATAAGATTAAACTTTAAATATATTTAGGATGCATATTATAAATAGTGTAAATCTAAATAATGATTTAAAATTTAATCAACTTACGTTGCTCTATTATAGACAGAGAATACCCGACAATAATTAATAAGTGTATTATATATTTTATAATTATAAAATATTCATCAAATGTTATGATGAATGTGGAAAATCAAGTGATTTGTTTGAAATGTTTGCAATGAATTTTCAAGGTTTTCGGTAAAATATAAATTTCGAAACATAGTAATTAGGGTTGTTCGCGCCATTGAGCAGCGCGAGTGTTATTATTGTTATTGTGCCATCACTTCGCACGTTCTCTCCCTGTCGGCACGGACTACTACCAAAGAATAGATGAAATTAGAAAGGACATTTAAAGCAAGGAACGTTTAGCATGTAGTGGGGATGGTGGCCGTCATCTTCTTATTTATGCTGTCATAGAATTTGTTAGGTTATGAAATTAAGTTTTAATGAACACTATCATACATCGAGTTTGTAATGTTTGTATACATATTTTTGACCTATTGCTTTTTCACAATTTCACATATTATTTTGCGCTTGTGCTAACTGTTATTTGTATTAATTGAATTTTTTTTTTTTGTCAATTGATTGTGGTTGTCGGTGTATTAATTTTTACAATGAATACATAAAATACTTCAAAGAATTACATCAAATGTTCGTATTCATAATATGATATATTATATCATATTAGAATTAAATTGTATTATAATTGAATAATATACCTAGGTACTATTTAATTAAAAATAAGCCAAAATTGCAAAAAGTTGGACTTAAACACTTAAAGATTTTAAATTTTTAACTTGAACCGTATCATTTTGTGTATTTTGTTATTAAGTTTCATTATATATTTACACAATATAATTGTAGATATGTTATTACCATTGTGTGGACAGACTGATTCATAAATTAGAATATGGCCTCCACCTTTTTGTGTGATAAGTATGATTACCAAGTTATAAAATTTAATTGTCTACCCCTTGCTACTAGGTACAACACTGGACTGGAAACGAGACGTTTACCGCCGGGCCTCTTAGTGTCCTTGAGAGAGGTGTACGAGGGGGAATCGTACATGAGCGAATCTGGCGCCATTTATACTTTAATGATAAACCATTCACGCCAAATAAACTTACATAAATATTAAATTATAATAAGCACCAACTATAACATAATATTGTCATATATTATGTTTCACCCGAACATTCCTAACTCTAAAGCACGGACTACGTTTAATTGTTTATTGTTTGAAGAAATGGGTAGTATGTCTGTGGTAAGCTAGGCTGCGCTAGATTAGCTCACGTACAATTCCCCTTTCTACACCTCTATCGCTAGAGGCTAGCCAACATTCCAACAACCTAAAAACATTTTATAATTTTATTACGTTCGTTCTTTCCTCTTTCTTTTTCTTTTCACTTCTCGAGCTGCACGGTCATCGTCCCAGCCAGTGGCTAACCTCCGGCGATACGCTCTCTCGTTCATCGACCTCCGCGCGACATTCACCAACACGCCGACGTCGATACGAACCAACCCGCACGTCTCTCGCAATCCAACCATCGCACCGACTATTTGATAGCTGAAAATTTTGTTTTCCCCCACGAACACATACCGACCGGACGAAAACCTTAAACCACGTTCTCTTTCTGTATCGTCGCATATCAACCTGTCGTGCTGATATTTAAAATAAATATAAATAATAGTATTGTCGAAACAATTTGTGTCGTGCGTATTATTTTTCAAAACTACCTCCACCTCCACAAGGTTCGACCGGCCAACCGCGGACACCTACCAGGATCAACACCACCGTAGCCGTGTCAATAGTGTACATTGTTAAGCCAACAGGCTCTATTTCATATTATACTCTTGTTGAGCTGGCATAGGTAGGCCAACAATTATATTACATTATTTTACTCATTGTTCCTATTTTTTTTTGTCATTTAGGTACTATATTGGGCCAATAAGGCTATTAAATGCATTCATTTTAATTGACATTATTATTGAATCGGAGTTTATAAATTGTATAAATTATCGTTATTATATATTGTTATATGGTATTTATTATTATAGTGGGTACAAAAAAGAAGACTATTGTTGTTATTGATAAATATAATTATATACAAATTTTAACTTTATCATATACAATTATCATTATTATATATTGTAAGTAGTGAATTAATTTACTACTGCCTACCAGGGCCGTCCCGAGGGGGGGGGGGGTGTAGGGGGGGCCACCCCCCACAACTCATCTAGTGGGGCCCAGTCGGCACATAGCTCAGCGATCCGTTGAGTCGGCAATTTTAACAATATTCAACAATTATAATATTATAATAATATTTCAAGTATTTGAAAAAATATTTTATATTGCACAGTCAAATTATGAGTTCAAATATTTTGCTATGAAATTTATATAACTACTTTATTTATAATTCAATAAGAATATCATAATTAATAATAAATTAATAACTATTAACAGTAATAACTGATAAGTAAAATAATAATAAAATGACAATGAAATATTGTCGTTCCATCCGAATAATATGCTCGATTCTCGATAACAATATGTCAATATGTTAAAAATAGATCTGATGTACAAAGTACAAATCGTCAAATCGACTGTCTGTACTCTGTATTGTCACCCATATGGCTATACAATATCACTACATAGTGTACATGATAGACTGAACAGTTAGTAATACGCTGTTATTTTCTAAACTAAGCTTAACATTTTGCAAAAGTTTTTCAGTCTCTATAATTTTATATTTTTACTTTTATAATAATGAGTGCCACAATTAATGTTAAACGTAAGAGAAAACGTGTTAAAGTCGAGTGCTTAGAATGTGGAAATACATTTGACGATGATTTTAAGAAAAAGCACGAAGAGAAGTTACATAATGGTAAACGGATAAATGTGAAACATGTTGGCGCTCCTAAAAACCCGTTCGAAAGTGCGGCCAAAACTTCACAACTTTTATCCAAACAGATAAAACTGCATAATATGATTCCGGTAAGCTTTTATATTTTTTAATTGTTATACACCGTAATTGAATCCAATTTTAAATTTCACATTTATAATATTAGTTCTTGATACATTATGTATGGTAAAAAATATTGAGAATAGAATTTTCATATAACATTAAATATACAGACATACAGATACAGTGCTAAATAAATTTTAAAATATAAAAATGTTTTTATTCTGATTTCACTATAAGTGCCTACTACCTACTATATAATATGTATAATTTTTAATTTAGTCAAGTTCAACTCAAACAATATGTAGCGTATCCAAACTGAAGCTAAACGTGAAGGAATAACAGAATCTGTATTAGATGAGGTAAGACATTAAAATACAATGAAATATACATATATAGAACTATTGGTACATTATGCACAAAAAAAACAAACTAAAGTAACGTTTTTCATGTATTATTTGATATACAATAAAATATTACAAATTCCCTCTTTTTATTTCCAGTAGATAGTACTTATACAGGCTCTAATCTAAAAGATCTAGATTTAGTCCAAACTCAACTAGAGATATTATTTAACATGTTACCAGATGATTCAAAAAATTTTGAATCCTTAATGGAAAAGTCTGAGGAAGTCAAACATATTTTACCATGTGCTAATTTATTATGTCGTTTGGCGTTAACTCTCCAGTGAATGTTGCCTCAAATGAAAGGACATTTAGTAAATTAAAATTAGTGAAGACATTTCTTAGATCAACAATGAATGATGACCGGTTAAATTCCTTAGTAATATTAGGAATAGAAAAAGATATTGTAGACCAATTGAATATTAACAAATATTAACAAATATTAAAAAATATTCTAGTTCTTAGTTATAACATATTCATACTTACAAGCCTGGGCAAGTTAATGATAATTTTTAACTGAGTTAAGTTAAGTTAATGGAAAACATTTTAAAAAGTTTAAAGTTAATAGTTAATCTAATTCTTTTTTTAACTCAGTTAAGTTAAAAGTTATATGAACATTTTCAATTAACTTAAGTTAAGTTATTTTTTTTTTATTTTATATTTATAATATCAATATAAATAATAAAAATCCTAAATATTATTGACCACAGGAAATAGCCAATAGCTTTTCTATATATAGGTATTGAATTAATATAACTATGTAGTAAGAATGAAAAAAATACAATCTTTTATTCTTTTGATTTATTAACACACTAATACAGACAACTGACAAGTATTTTACATTTTTTTTAAATTATTAAATAAAAATAACATGGTATTTAAGAATGTACTCTGAATACTTTTTCAGGAAACTAAATGTCTAAAACTGTTTGAGAATATAGCCAACTATATACTTCATTATATTTATTATTTAATTATTTATAAATTAACTAAACTCGAATTTGATTAAAAGTAACTCGTTATTTATTAAGTTTATATCAATTAAAATAAGTTAAGTTAAAAATTAAGTTTATGAAAATTAAATTTTAAAAAGTTAAGTTAAAAGTTAAAATTAACTTAACTTTTAACTTTTTAACGCGTTTATGCCCAGGCTTGAATGTATCTCTACTATCAGGTCATGCATACAAATATACAATTAAACATTATAAACACGTAGTTTAAGGTTAAAATTTAATATATAATAGATTATAACTAACAGGTTTTTTTTTTTAGAAACTCGGAAAATATAATGCCGATAATTAAAAAACAAAATCACACTTCTTATCTAATGTATGTTTAATATAAAATAAACATAAGATTAAACTTTTAGTATATTTAAAATGCATATTGAAAATAGTGTAAAATTATATAATTATTTAAAATTAAATCAACTTACGTTTTACTATTATACAGAGTGAATACCCGATAATTATTAACAAAAGTAGGTATAATATGTTTTATAATTATAAAATATTTATCAATTATTATGATTAAATTGGAAAATCAAGTGATTTATTTGAAATGTTTACAATGAACTTTTAAGCTTTTCGGTAGAATATAAATTTCGAAACATACCTAATAGATTATGACTAACAGTTTCATTTCAAAAAAACTCGAAAAATTGAATGCAGAAATTTAAAAAAAAAATCACTGTTCTTATCTAAATTATGTTGAATATTATATGAATATAAGATTAAACTTTATACATATTTATGATGGATATTATAAATAGTGTAAAATTTAATAAGTATTTTAAACATTATAAACGTGTAGTTTAAGGGTATTTTTTAATTATAATATATTATAACAGCTTTTTTTTTAGAAACTAGGAAAAAATTCAGATATTGAAAAAAAAACACACACTTCTTATCTCAATTATGTTGAGTATTATATTATAAACATAAGTTTAATCTTTAAATATATAAAAGATGCATATTATAAATCGTGTAAAATTAAATAATGATTTAAAATTAAATCAACTTACGTTTCTCTATTATAGACAGAGAATACCCGACAATAATTAATAAGTGTATAATATATTTTATAATTATAAAATATTCATAAAATGTTATGATTAAAGTGGAAAATCAAGTGATTTTTTGAAATGTTTGCAATGATTTTTCAATTTTTTTTTGTAGAATATAAATCTCGAAACATAAGAATTAGGGTACAAAATTCATTTTAACATAATTTGAAATACAGTTCTAAATTTTAACATATTCATACTTATATATCTATTATAGCCGAATATAAATTTTGAAATATAATAATTATGGTGGAAAAATTATTTGAACTTAATTTGAAATAGAGTTCTTAGTTATAATGATATGAATTCATACATATATGTCTAATATCAGGCCATGCATAGAATTAAACATTATAAACACGTAGTTTAAGGTTAATATTTAATTATAATAAATTATAACTAACAGTTTTATGTTTAAAAAAACTCAAAAAACTTGAAGGCAGATATTTAAAAAATAAAATCACACTTCTTATCTAAAGTATGTTGAATATAATATAAACTTAAGATTGAACATAAAACGTATTTAAGGTGCATATTATAAATAGTGTAAAACTAAATAATGATTTAAAATTAAATAAACTTACGTTGCTCTATTATAGACAGAGAATACCCGACAATAATTAATAAGTGTATAATATATTTTATAATTATAAAATATTCTTAAAATGATATGATTAAAGTGGAAATTCATGTGATATTTTGAAATGTTTTCAATGAATTTTTAAGTTTTTCGGTAAAATATAAATTTCGAAACATAAAAATTAGGGTAAAAAAATCATTTGAACCTAATTTGAAATAGAGTTCTAAATTTTAACATATTCATACTTATATATCTATTATAGCCGAATATACATTTTGAAATATAATAATTATGGTGGAAAAATTATTTGACCTTAATTTGAAATGTTTACTATCAGGCCATGCTTAGAATTAAACATTATAAATGTGCAGTTTAAGGGTATTTTTTAATTATAATAGATTATAACAGCTTTTTTTTAGAAAAAATTCAGATATTGAAAAAAAACACACACACTTCTTATCTCAATTATGTTGAGTGTTATATAAACATAAGTTTAGTCTTTAAATATATAAAAGATGCATATCATAAATCGTGTAAAATTAAATCTACTTACGTTTCCCTATAATCGACAAAGCATATCCGATAATTATAATCAGTGTATAAGGTATTTGATAATTATAAAATATTCATAAATTGTTATGATTGAAGTGAAAAACCAATTGATTTTTTTTAAATGTTGGCAAAGAATTTTTTAGTTTTTCGGTAGAATATAATTTTCGAAACATAATTATAAGGGTAGAAAAATCATTTGACCTTAATTTTAAATAGAGTTCTAGGTTATTATAACATAATTCATTCTTATATGTCTAATATCAGGCCAGGCATAGAATTAAACATTATAAACACGTAGTTTAAGGTTAATATTTAATTATAATAGATTATAACTAACAGCTTTTTTTTTAAGAAAATCGGAAAATTGAATGCAGAGATTTAAAAACTAACATCTCACTTCTTATTTACATTATGTTGGATATTAAATACTAACATAAGATTAAATTTAAATATATTTAAAATTTTAAAATGTATATTATAATTAATGTAAAATTAAATAATGATTTAAAATTAAATCAACTTACATAGCTCTATTATAGACAGAGAATTCATGATAATAATTAATAAGTGTATAATATATTTTATAATTATAAAATATTCGTAAAATGTTATGATTAACGTGGAAAATCATGCGATTTTTTGAAATGTTTTCAATGAATTTTTAAGTTTTTTGGTAGAATAAAAATTTCGAAACAAAATACTTAGGGTAGAAAAATCATTTGACCTAAAAATGAAATAGAGTTCTTAGTTATAACATATTCATAATTATACGTCTACTATCAGGCCATGCATAGAATTAAACATTATAAACACGTTGTTTAAGGTTAATATTTAATTATAATAGATTATAACTAACAGCATTTTTTTTTTAGAAACTTGGAAAATTGAATGCAGAGATTTAAAAAATAACATCTCACTTCTTATCTAAAGTATGTTGAGTATAATATAAACTTAAGATTAAAATTTTAACATATTTAAGATGCATATTATAAATAGTGGAAAATTAAATTATATTATTAGGTAAATAAAATTAACATACCTTGTGCTATTATAGACACAGAATACCCGATAATAATTAATAAGTATATAATATATTTTATAATTATAATATATTCATCAAATGTTAAGATTAATGTGGAAAATCAAGTTATTTGTTTAAAATTTTTGATATGAATTTTCAAGTTTTTCAGTTCAATATAAATTTCGTAACATAATAATTAGGGTAAAAAAATCATTTGAATCTAATTGAAATAGAGTTCTAAGTTATAACATATTCATACTTATATGTCTACTACCAGGCTTAGAATTAAACATTATAAACGTGTAGTTTAAGGTTCATATTTAATTATAATAGATTATATCTGACAGGTTTTTTTTTTAGCAACTCGGAAAAAATAATTTAGATATTTAAAAAAAGAAATCACACTTCTTATCTAAATTATGTTGGATATTATATAAACATAAGTTTAAACTTTAAATATATTAAAGATGCTTATTATAAATCATGTGAAATTATATTATAACTTTAAATTAAATCAACTTACCTTGTACTATAATAGACAGAGAATACCCGATAGTAAAAATGTGTGTTTCATATAGTTCATAATTGTAAAATATTTATAAAATATTATGATTAAAGTGGATAATCAAATCATATATTTGAAATTTGCAATGCATTTTTAAGTTTTTCGGTAGAATATAAGTTTCGAAACATAATAATTAAGGTAGAAAAATCGTTTGACCTTAAATTGAAATATAAGTACTATAAGACGCCGTGCAGGAGTACAGCTAGCGCTCCGGGTTGACTATTTATGAAGTACTTACAGGATATTACTACGCACGTTTCAATGGTATTTTAAGAAAAAATATTTGTTATTTGATATTCGTATTTGAAAATGTAACACAATTAATGTAATAATTTCAATCAATATTTTGAAAACAATGCTAAAAGTTATCAGCTATATTGCCTATACAGTATAGGTACTGGCGTACTGCATGTCTGCCCTCTGCTTCTGCATATACTAACTGAAAGTATCAAACAACTAATATTTTTAAATAGTTATTATTTAGTAATTATTAGTGAAAACTGAAATAAACAATGAGTGATTTAATATTACATTATGGTTTTCAAACTATTTTCTCTAATAAAAAATATAATAAAGATAAGTCATTAAATTTACTTAAAAGTGGACATGTCATAAATGTCCAAGAACTCAAAACTGTTATGGGTCCATGTTTTATAAGTGGTCAAGTTATAAGACAAGCTTCTGTTACTTCTCCACCTTACAGAGTAAAAATTGAAGTAAGATCAACAATAATTGTTTTTTTATTAATAGTGTTCTGTGTGTTACTTATGAAATAAGTACCTAATACTATATATTTAAAAAATGTTAGTATATAAATATATTATTAATTTTTAATTTAAAGTTTTACATTTTTTTACTTTATAATAAACTCATAATATGAAAGATAAACAAAATAAACATACCTACCAATTTTAAACACATTAGTTAAAAATATTCCAAAACTATTTCATTACAATTATAATTAAGACAAGTATCTAGGTTGATACTAAATACTAATACTTGTATTTTGAACTGTTGTCAACAAATGTTTACTTTGCCTATTTTATTAGCTTGATGGTTCAAGGGTAATCAAGTCTGCAAACTGTGAATGTGCTGCTGGGGCTGGCGAAAAATGTAAACACATTGGTGCTGTTTACTACTATATTAACAATGAAGAATCGTCATCAAAAACTGATTTACCTCAAACATGGGGTAAGCCGTCTAAAGCTGGTGAAGAAAAATATAAAAAAGGCAAACAAATTGCAGAGTTATTTAATCCAAAAAAACCTTGATTAGATGTAGCTCCTGTTGATAAAAATTATTTCATCGAAAATTCCAATCTGTTGTCATTGTCTAGTCCATTGAGTTATAATTTGAAAATTGAAACACAAACACAAGTAGAAAGAATTTTTTTTTAATTACATTCATGTTTCTGAAGAAGATATAAAATATATTTTTAATAAGACTCTAGAACAATCTGGTCATGTTTGGTTAGAAAATAGAAAATTTAGGATTTCAGCAAGTAATAAAGCTCATAAAATCAAGACTTCAAAAACCTCAACAGATGAAAAAAAACTGGCTCTAGCAAAAAGTTTATATAATAACAAACAATTAACAGGAAAGGCTGCAGTAAAATATGTAACTTATGGACTACAAAGTGAAGATATAGCTTTTGAAGTCTATTCCAAGATGGTTAACTTATTGGTAATAAAATTTGGACTAGTCATTCATATAAAGAAACCATGGATTTGTGCTACACCAGATGGTATACTAATAGTTGATGGTACACCACAAAAAGTTCTAGAAATTAAATGTCCAATTTCATTTAAAGATAAGGACATTGTTGATCCCATTACTAATATACCTAATTTAAGCTATTTAAAAATGATTGATAGAAAAGTCAGTCTGAAAAAAGTCATATATACTACACACAATGCCAGATATTAATGTTCACTTCAGGGTTAAATGAATGTGATTTATTTATTTACAACAATATTAAACCAGAATTATTGTCGATGAACAATTTTTATCATACCAAAATTAGAACATTTTTATTATTCATTTTATTTACCAGTTTGTTATACTTAACTAGGTATGAAATATTATACAAAAAATATACAAGTTTAAATATTAATCATTCTAAAATATGTAAGTAGAAGTAAAAATTTTTTAAAGTTTTACCTAAGTATTAGTCCTATTTCATTCGAATATTTGTATCCTGTGACAATTTAAACTATTAACTACCAGAGCGCGCTGTTTTCCTGTGGCTGCACGGTGTCTATATAAGTTTATAACTTATAACATATTCATACTCTTATATCTACTATCAGGCAATGCGTAGCATTAAACCTTTTAAACACGTAGTTAATATTTAATATATAATAGATTATAAAACACATGTTTTTTTCTTATCAGCTCGGAAAAAATAATTGTGCGATTGCGGCTGCACAATGAAGCCGGGCAACGAGTGTACGTGAGTGTGTGTATGTGCAGGTGACCGTTATACGTACAACCGATGCGTTCGCTATCTCCGTCGTGAGTTTTCTGTCGAGATGTGCAGAAGGTAAGGAGTGGACTGTATAGTAACTTAAAAGCTAGGTAGGACTATAGCAAAGGAAAATAACAACGGTTTACTTTTGGGTATAACAATTTTCATAACAATTTATTTTGATATTTATGAAGTTCAAAATTGCTTACGAGCTAAGGTTAGTAAAAATAAACCCAACAGAAAGTGCGCGATTACAAGACGAGGTGATGACTAAATTCGCGAATAATTCAAATACAAAACATTCAAATAATATTATATAAAAAATGATGTAGCGTAATGCGAACACAAAAGTTAAACAGTAGTGAAAATAGTAACGTGCGTACGACCTGATAACGGTGGGATGACGATTGACAACACGGCGACGGTGCAGCTGTTCCGCAACAACGATGATCGGCAAGGTAAGGTTGTGCCAGATTGCGCCAATGCTCCGAATGTTGATTACGGCAACGTCAAGTGTTGCTTGCTGCGATACAATTCGGGTAAGACACCCACAACTACTGACAATGCGGGATGTGTCAATTTATTCACGGGGTGGAAGCCCGATGTTGCGAAACAAAATAACAACGAATTTAACAAATCCCGCGGTCGGCGGTTAACGCACTGCGTAACGCCGTGTCCTAGGTGAATCCGACAAATGCGATAATCGTTATACGAAGCGACCGATGCGATTCTTAAAATAAACAAAATAACCCAAACAAATGGAAGTGGCCTACGTGACACGACAAATACGACCGGTTTTTCGTATGCGTTTAGTCGTACTAATTGAAAAACAAAATAGTTTGTTTTTGGTGTTTGGTCGTTGCGTCGTGCGATTCATACGTATCGTAATCATGGAATTATTAATTACGGAAGTTCAAAAAAGAAAAATTTTATGGAATAAATGGGACAAAAAATATAAAGACAGGGTAATTTCTGACAAGGAATGGGACGAAGTAGCCAAAATAACAAAAATGAAAAATACGTATTGTATATTTTAATAACTTTTATTGGCTACATTATAATATATCTAGATATAGACATAGAGGCTAGAATAAATAAAATAAAAATACAATTAAATTATATTAATATGATTTTTTAGGAAAAATAATCTTAAATATAAAATACGTATCAATTGAAACTTTAAGATAAGATAAGACGAAATTGATAGAAATTATATGCAAAATTATACTTAATAAATAACAATAAAATGCAATAAATTAATATAAAATAAACTAATATAAATAATAAGTTACATCCCTTGCAATTATTATGAATACTTATTTTTACGCTAATTTATTAATTAAAAAAATTCTACAAACGTATTTCTTACGTCAATTGCAGTACGCGAAACACGATTATTGGATCTACGAAGTCCCAACATAGCATTATTTTTTTCACGTACATTTTTATTCAAATTGTCTGACAGGTGATTTTGGCATGACGATATTTCTTTTTCCTTATCAATTATCACATTGTGTAATATGCAAATGGCTTTAACGATGTGATCAGCATTTTCGACTTTGGTTTCTATTTGCTTTTAGAAGAATTCTAAATTTCGAAGATGCAATACCAAAAGCACATTCGATCGTCATCCTTGCTCTTGAGAGTCGATAATTATAATATGATTTGTGGTCGTCCAACTGCTTTCTAGGAAACGGTTTCATATTATTTCTCAACGGAAAAGCTTCGTCGCCGATATGATATATATATATACTTTCTGATATGAATTCGGTAAATTACATGGACTTGGTAGCTTAAGAGTACCATTTTCAAGACGTTTGTAAAACGACGTATTACACAAAACACTGCCATCACTATCTTTGCCGAATGAACCAACGTCGATCATTAAAAATTTAGAATTGGCATCAGCGGCAGCCATTAAAACAATAGATAAGTATTGTTTATAATTATAAAATATACTACCGGAATTGTGAGGACATTTTATTCTAATATGTTTCCCTCCAATACTTCCAAGGTAATTTGGAAAATTCCATTGTGTGAAAAATTCATTAGCGACACTTTTAAAATCATCAACTGTAGGAGTAGGCATATGTTTTTTTTTTAATGCATTTCAAATAACGATACATACTTCGATGACTATGTTTGATACTGCAGTCTTTGAAATTCGAAATGTTAGCGCTAATTGTCGAAATGCTAATTCTGTTGCCAAGTACCTACATAAAAAAAATAATAAAAAAATGTATTATTTTAGATTCTGATCGGAGTGATGAATGTATTGATTTTACAATGATGTGTGTGTGTGTGTGTTAATTTATTTTTCGTTGGTTCTATGTCGCGTTGGTTTATTAATTTCTTAAATAATTTAAATTTTAGAGGAAGAAGTAAAAAAGAAATGGAGAAGTTTACGGGATACATTTTTGAGAGAAAAAAAAAATTTAAAAAAGTCGTTCCGGAGATTTGCAAGAAGGGGCTGAGGTGTATTTGGGAAAATGGTCTTATTATAAATCGATGATGTTTTTAAAAGATACACTTCAAGAATGTCCTGCCAAATATGGAGACCATGATAGTGATATAGATCATATTGATAACGATGACTCAAATACTATGAATATATTAAATGTGTCGGAAACTGAAACAGGAACTACTCAAAGAATTGAATGTATTCCAACATTTGAATCATGCAGTTCACCATCAATATCAATGTCAACAACAAACTTATCTACTAATAATGCCGATCACTCACTGCCTCGCAAGAAAAAAAAATAAAGATAAATATTTAGAAGATTTACTAAACATCGAGAGCAAAAAAGTACGTACGTGAAGTTGGCCCACCCACTTTGGAGTAGCGACTTAAAATCTTCACCAATATTTTGCGAGTTATTTGCGAGAATTTGCGAGTTCACTTTTAGAATTTGCGAGTTAGCCGTTTATGAGCAGCAAGCAAAATAAAAATGGGTGGGCCAAATTCACGGAGCCCACCCATGTTGTCCTAAAACTTTGAAATTGGTATCAAATGATAGCCTCTAATTTGCGAGAATTTGCGAGTCCACTTTCAGAATTTGTGAGTCGACCATTTACCCACAAAACCCACTTTTTGACCGTGAACTTGGCCCACCCATGTTGTCCTAAAACTTTGAAATTGGTATCAAACGAAAGCCTCTAATTTGCGAGAATTTGCGAGTCCACTTTCAGAATTTGCAAGTAAGCCGTTTGTGAAATATTGATGGGTGGGCCAAGTTCACGTAGCCCACCCATGTTGTCCTAAAACTTTGAAATTGGTATCAAATGATAGCCTCTAATTTGCGAGTCCACTTTCAGAATTTGCGAGTCGACCATTTACCCACAAAACCCACTTTTTTACCGTGAACTTGGCCCACCCATGTTGTCCTAAAACTTTGAAATTGGTATCAAATGATAGCCTCTAATTTGCGAGAATTTGCGAGTCCACTTAAATTAAAAAAATATTGGTTGATATAAAAAATGTAATTTAATTAAAAATAAATAATTTAATTTAAAAAATATTAGTTGATATGAAAATATAATTTGTTTAAAAAATATTAATTGAATTAAAAAAACTGAGGATAACAAAATATAATCTAACGAAAGAAAATAATAAAGTATAAAAAAAATTCAGTAATATAAAAATATAATGTGGTTTAAAAAATTAGTTGAATAAAAAAAATATCGGTTGATATAAAAATACAATTTAATTAAAAATTAATAATGAAATTAAAAAATATTGATTGATACAAAAAATATAATTTAAATAAAAAATAATAATTGAATTAAAAAAACCGTGTATAAAAAATATAATCAACTAAAAACATGATGTATTAAATAAATATATCTACCTCAGTTGATAAAAAAATATTAATTGAATAAAAATAATATTGGTTGATATATTAAAGGGAATTTAATTAGGTAATATTAATTGAATTAAAAAATTAAGTTAGTTTATTTGATTAATTTAGTTGTTTTTTATGTTATTTTATATTCAAAATGGCTTTTTTTTATTTTGCTTATTTTGCGTAAAGTATTTTTTGACTTCCATGTTTCATCTTTTTTTTTTACGTTTAAAATGTTATTTATGTGTTGAGCTAATACCTCAGTAGAGTTATTTGCGAGAATTTGCGAGTCCACTTTCAGAATTTTCGAGTAATATATTTGGGAAATATTGGCTATATTGGAAAGTTGAAAATAGCCTCACTAATATTGGTACGTAAAATGTAAATAAAACGCAAGCTTTGGTAGAAATAAACATAGAACGTGGTTAAGTTTGTTAAGTTAAAAAAAACTGAATCTCTAACCAGGGAGAAATGAGAAAATATTTCTTCTGTTTATGAAGATCTAAAGAAAAAAAAGGTTTATTTTTTCATAGCCAGTCAACCAATAATATAACTATCAGGCCTGGTCATCGAGAAATCTTCGGTCGTCCGTTGGGTCAGTCCAACATTTATAAATAACAATTCCCCTGTAAATCGAAAAAACTAATGAAAAATATGTGCTAAGCTAATCAAAAATATGTGGAGCTGTAAGTAGATACGTGAAAAAATCATTTAAATAATTATCTATACTAAGGTATTAGCTCAACACATAAATAACATTTTAAACGTAAAAAAAGCTGGTAAGTGGATGTCGCTCTGCTGTACATTAGGTGGTGGGGTGGACCTCTGACTAGGGTAGGTTAGATTTGAATGCAATGATAGGTATCATTGTATACAAAAAACGATTCTGAACGGAGATGATTTGTCAGTCTAGGATATATTATAGATTAATAAAAATTTTCAAATCTTTGATTTAAAAAGAAAATTTTGTATAAATTTCTAGCGAATTATCGTGATTTTTACGTATGTTGTCAAATTTTAAATTTAAATGCTTGTAAAAAAAAAATGTGACTATGCATTTCTTTTATTTTTCGACTGCTATTGTAAAAATATTTTAGGAACCTTGTATTAAATTTTCAAATCTTAGATATTAAAGGAAAATTTTTTATCAATTTCTAGTTTAAAATTATTTGCGAATTTTCGTGATTTTTATGTATTTTGTCAAAATTCAGACTGAATGCTTTAAAAAAAAAAATATTCATATATATTTATTTTATTTTTCAAATGCTATTGTAAAAATATATTATGAGCCTTGTATTAATTAAATTTAACACAAGGCTCCTTGGTTTTTTGTTTTTTTTTTTAAATATTATATAGGTTATAATTTGTTGTTGAAGGTAAAAGTATTTTTTATTTTTTTGAGAATTTGTTTTATTATTATTATAATCATTTTCAGTGAAGGTACACTGAATTATTATTATTTGTTTAAATTTGAATATTTGACAATCATATTGTTTAACTATGTCTGTTATATACCTATATTGAGTTTTTTTGTTGTTTTTTTAAAAATATAATATAGGTTTATAGACCGGGATTGGTAAATTGGGTCCCATATGACCTTATCTCGGTAAATTGGGTCCCGGAAAAAAAAAGGTAGTAGGTAAGTTGAGTCCCGGATAAAAAAAGGTTGTAGGTAAGTTGAGTCCCGGAAAAAAATATATAAATTAAAATATATGTGGTTTTTATAATATTATGTTCTAAATAAATAATATATGGTATAAATAATTAAAAAATTGTGTACCGGGAAAAAATGTTAATACGCTAAATGATATAGTACGTCAAATTTTACAAAAAATATTTAAAAATATTATGCTTTAGGTAAAAACTTAAATGATAAACATTTAACAAATTCTAATCGAGTTATTATATTATTAGTATATTTCATCATTTGTTCTCTTAAGTATTTTTCTTTACCGAGCGTGATTTTCTTTTTTTGTATTGTACTTCGTAGTTTAATATGTGTCTCAGACTGTATTTGTAATAGTTCGTCCTCAAAATTGAAAATATTAGGATGGGGACTATAAAATCTTCGGTTTAGTACAGCATGATAGGATTCACAACTATTTGTTGTACGCTTAGTGGTGGCTGCAAATTCAGACCAAATATCTGGGGGAAATGTAGCATCAGGTGAAATGTAGTTATCTAGTACATAATCGCAAAATGTTTTTATTTGTTTGTCATTTGGTTGTATTGCCATTAAATCTTGTGCAAAACATTCGCCAACTTCTTCGGGTCTTAAAAACGGCAAACCAAAAAAACATTTTAAAAAATCGCTTTTTTCTGTGTTTAAAGAGTTGTATGTGTTTACTAAACCAAGAGCTTGAATCTTTTCCCACCAATTTTGTCCTAAGTGGAAACGACATCCCTTTATATTGATTTTAGGCCAAACAAGCTTTGCAGCCGTATGTATAGCAATCTCAAAGTCTATAAATACTACATCAGGAGAAAATATTAATTGATATTGTGCACAACTATTTACAGTATGTTCAAATAAACGTACGTAGGTTTCTGTTTCTTTATTAGGTAATAAAAAAAACACAAGTGGAATATATGATTCGCCAACAAGGCCGTGAATGGTAAAAAATTGGTAAAAATATTTTGGACAACTTCTAAAAGTGCCATCGAAAAATATTGTACTAATTTCGCATAACACTTCTAAATTACTTTTTGTTGAAAACCCAATTATACCATTATTGCAATCATTAACTAATAAAAATGATTCATTTTTATTAGTAACTAATGCCATTTCATTCATAACAGTATGCGTTTCTGTTATGTTTTTTGGTATGTTGGGATGAACAGATAAACGTGCATTTCTTATATTTCTTTTTACTAAAGAAGTATCATTTAAAGATAAACTATTTATATCAGAGTTTTTTAACTCTCTGCAAATAAGTTTCGATGGCAACACCGATATCTCTTCTACCGCTTTTCTCTTGAGATTATTACTTAATTTTTGCCGGTTGTTGTTCGCTAGGTTTATTGTGATTGTGATCATTAAAAATCTCAGTATCAACACCATTATAAGTTTTAAAAAAACACTTACATGTACTGTTACAGCAGGTCCATCTCTGTACTTCATTTTTCAACATTTTGTGAAACCTAAACTTATGACCATATTTTATAATAACAGTTTTGTTTTTTTCGCTAGTCATTATTTCCATTTTCAAGATTTATAAAAAAAACAATAACTGTAAAATTGTGTAACTGTATATAGCTGTAAGACACGATATAGTCACAAGTTGACGTTCAGCAGGCGACTAAAAATATAATGAAATACCCCATATATCGTACGTGTATCTGTACGTAATCATCATCAAAATCGATAATAACTACTAACTGACACAAATATACTGATAAATATACTCGTATATATATCTATTAGGTTTAATCAAAGTTACGAGTTTACAACATTACGGTATTTAATTTTTGGAGAAAAGTGGCTACGGCCAGTGTAATACACACATTAACATCATGCGTAGAATTAATTGGTGTCCAGGCGGTGTACCACTGTATGCAATATGACGTATTATTGTAACATAATTATTCAAAAGTAAATTACATAAGTATGAAATATTTAAGTTTTAAGTTTTTAATATTTTAGACCTAATTGCGCCAATGATTTATAGCCGGGACCCAATTTACCTATTACCTTTTTATACCCGGGACTCAACTTACCGCTTTCAAAACGAACCCAAATTATCGCGGACCCAATTTACCTAGCTCCTTATAAACTTGTAATTCAATTAAAAATGGCATTACTTTCTTACCTGATCGTTACAATTAATCTTCCTTCGATTGGTATGGGATCTTGAAAATTTGTATGTTTAAGGTTAAATTCTGGTCTTATCATTTCTACTAAGTAGTCAAATGTTTCAACGGTCATCTTGGTATACGATCGAAACAAAACATCATTATTCCGGAGTTGATTATATAAATGGTAAAACTCTCCAAAAACAAAACGGTCTTTTAAAATGCCTGAATTGGTATGAAACGATCTTTTCATTTTTTTGTATCTGAACAAATTAATATTTATAATTTCACATTTTATTTGATATACATTTTGGTAATTTATAACATACCTTTTATATAATAAATACTTAAGTGCTGTATTTTTAGTTAGAACCATTTTATTTAATAAAGTTAATGGCAGAGACATATTTAACCAACACTGTAGTCTGTATGTATATATATATTATATAGGTATAATGTATATATTAATAATACAACTTTAGAATATTAGGACACGACCGTTTCTGCGCTGCTGCATATTCCACTAGAGTCTAGCACGATCCACCGCAATAATATTATCGTATTCGTCGTAATGTCGTATTTACATTGGACACCATAGCGACAGTCGGATCGACGGACGACAACGCGATACGCGAATTGTATTGGTCGCGTCGTATAACGATAATCGCATTTGTCGGATTCACCTAGGACACAGCGTAAGACGGGCGAACGAAAACCAAACACGTGCTTGTGAGCGAGCTAGGCTCAGATCGCACGACCACGCTCGGGCGGACGACGACAACAAAACGGTCGTATATGACACGAACGGCCAAAACGACGCAAAATCGCGAACACGACAGTTGCGATAGAAAGATGAGCACGGACGTCACGGTTGCGAAAAACATGAGAAAATAAAAAGGCGGTGTTAATGGAAAACGACGCACCGGTTCGCGTCATTCGCGACAACAAAGTTTTCATGTATACGGCTGGCACACGACGACAATACGGTGGTGTGTGTACAGCAACCGGCGCGGCGGATAGCCACAACGGGAAAGTCCCCCTCCGTGGTGTCAGCCGCGGACAACCAGGATGACAACGTTACATCGCGGGACGTGACAACCACGATCGCGCGAAATTTGAATGGGCGATTCTGTATCCAACAATAATTCAGATATTTAAAAAAATCACACTTCTTGTCTAAATTATGTTGAATATTATACAAACATAAGAATAAACTTTAAATACCTATATTTAAAATTTTAAAATGCATATAATAATTAGTGAAATATTAAATAATTATTTAAAATTAAATCAACTTACTCGGTTCTATAATCGACAGAGAATATGCGATAGTAATAATTAATAAGTGTACAATATATTTTATAATTATAAAATATTCATCAATTGTTATGATTAAAGTGAAAAATCATTTGATTTTAGATTCTGAACGAAGTGATGAATGTATTGATTTTACAATGATGTGTGTGTTTTTTTTTTTTTTTTTTGTGTCTGTGTACAGCATAACTAGTCGAAATAATGCTTCGATTTCAAACTTTGGGGGTGGTTTCCGATGTGAAATTGAAGATCCTTGGTGCATTATAGAGGTCAAAAGTAAACATTTTCCAACAGTTTTCAAAAAAATCGAGAATAACAAAAAAAAAAATGACAGAAAAACGGGAATTTTTACGCAAAATCAGTTTTTGACCAAATCGATTTTTTTATATGGTTGTAATTCAAAAAATAATCACTTGAAATACTTGAAATTTTCACCAAATGTTTATGTTAGTGTTCTCTATATACAGTTTAATTTTCAAAAATTTTTGACTTTTTTTGAGTTATTTATAGACCACTGAAATTTACACTTTTTTTGAGAATTTTTTTTTGAAGTGTCGGTAAAAAAATGTTGAACGACCAAAAAAACTTGAAAATTTAATACTTATTGCAGCTAAAAAAAATTAAAAATCGTAAGTCACAATTTTTTTTAATAAGCTTTTATAGTTCAAAATTTTACGAAATCTGTCGAAAACGCGAAAATTTGCAAGTAATTTTGAAGTTGAAAAATCATAAAATTTTTTGCGTTTATAACTAAGGATTAAAAATACAACACTAAGTTCTCCATAAGTTTTCCTTCAAGTAGCTATAGAGAAAACTCGAAGTATCATTATAGAAAAAATTTTAAGTGCGTTTAAATTTTAAATTTTTACGAAATAGCGTAACGATAACGATTTATCCGGAAACGATTTTAAATATTTGTTATTATTCAAAAAGTATAAGTCCTAGATACTTGAAAATTTTACCAGTTATTAGGATTGGTATTTTCTTTACATGATTAAATTTTCAAAATATTTTGACTTTTTTTGAGATATTTATAGACGACTGAAATTTTCAATTTGTCTGAAAATTTTTTTTTGAAGTGTCGATAAAATTTTTTTGGCCCTATCAAAATACTTGAAAATTTAATACAAAGTTCCTCATAAGTTATTCTTAAAGTGATTAAAAAATTATAAGAATACATAGGCACAATTTTTTTTTATAAGCGTTTATAGTTCAAATTTTTACGAAATCTGTCGAAAATGTGAAAATTTGCAAGTAATTTTGAAGCTGAAAAATCATAAAATTTTTTGTGTTTATAACTAAAGATTAAAAATACATCACTAAGTTTTCCATAAGTTTTACTTTAAGTAGCTATAGAGAAAACTCGAAGCGTCATTATAGGAAAAATTTTAATTGCGTTTGAATTTTAAATTTTTACGAAATAGCGTAACGATAACGATTTATCCTGAAACGATTTTAAATATTTGTTATTATTCAAAAAGTATGAGCCCTAGATACTTGAAAATTTTACCAGTTATTAAGATTGGCATTTTCTTTACATGATTTAATTTTCAAAATATTTTGACTGTTTTTGAGATATTTATAGACAACTGAAATTTTCAATATTTCTGAAAATTTTTTTGGAAGGGTCGATAAAATTTTTTTGGCCCTATCAAAATACTTGAAAATTGAATACAAAGTTCCTCATAAGTTATTCTTATAGTAATCAAAAAATTATAAAAATACATAGGCACAATTTTTTTTATTAGCATTTGAAGTTCAAATATTGACTTAATACGTAAAAATTACGGCAATGTTCAAATTATCTTGATAGAAATTCATAAAAATTTTTCTTTTTTGATCTAAGATTTGAAAATTTAATACAAGGCTCCTATCATATTTTTACAATAGCAGTTGAATAATAAAAGAAATGTGTAGTCACAAATTTTTTTTATAAGCATTTAAAATTCAAATTTTGACTAAATACGTAAAAATTACGGCAATGTTCAAATTATCTTAGATAGAAATTCATAAAAGTTTTTCTTTTTAAATCTAAGATTTGTGAATTTAATACAAGGCTCCTATCATATTTTTACAATAGCAGTTGAAAAATAAAAGAAATATATTGTCACAAATTTTTTTTATAAGATTTTACAGTTCAAATTTTGACTAAGTACATAAAAATTACGGCAATGTTCAAATTATCTTAGATAGAAATTCATAAAAGTTTTTCTTTTTAATTCTAAGATTTGAGAATTTAATACAAGGTTCCTTATGAGTTGTTCTTATTGTAGCTAAAAAAAATTAAAAATCGTAATTCACAATTTTTTTTAATAAGCGTTTATATTTCAAAATTTTACGAAATCTGTCGAAAACGCGAAAATTTGAAAGTAATTTTGAAGTTGAAAAATCATAAAATTTTTTGCGTTTATAACTAAGGATTAAAAATGCAACACTAAGTTTTCCATAAGTTTTCCTTTAAAGTAGTTATAGAGACAACTCGAAGCATCATTATAGGACAAATTTTAAGTGCGTTTAAATTTTAAATTTTTACGAAATAGTGTAACTTAGTGTGATTTAAAATATTTGTTATTATTCAAAAAGTATAAGTCGTAGATACGTGAAAATTTTATCAGTTAATTTACATGATTTTATTTTTAAAATATTTTTATTTTTTTTTTGAGATATTAATAGACGACTGAAATTTTCAATTTGTCTGAAATTTTTTTTTTGAAGTGTCGGTAAAAATTTTTTGGCCATATCAAAATACTTGAAAATTTTATACAAAGTTCCTCATAAGTTATTATTATAGTGATTAAAAAATTATAAGAATACATAGGCACAATTTTTTTTATTAGTATTTGAAGTTCAAATATTGACTTAATACGTAAAATTTACGGCAATGTTCAAATTATCTTGATAGAAATTCATAAAAATTTTTCTTTTTTGATCTAAGATTTGAAAATTTAATACAAGGCTCCTATCATATTTTTACAATAGCAGTTGAATAATAAAAGAAATGTGTAGTCACAAATTTTTTTTATAAGCATTTAAAATTCAAATTTTGACTAAATACGTAAAAATTACGGCAATGTTCAAATTATCTTAGATAGAAATTCATAAAAGTTTTTCTTTTTAAATCTAAGATTTGTGAATTTAATACAAGGCTCCTATCATATTTTTACAATAGCAGTTGAAAAATAAAAGAAATATATTGTCACAAATTTTTTTTATAAGATTTTACAGTTCAAATTTTGACTAAGTACATAAAAATTACGGCAATGTTCAAATTATCTTAGATAGAAATTCATAAAAGTTTTTCTTTTTAATTCTAAGATTTGAGAATTTAATACAAGGTTCCTTATGAGTTGTTCTTATTGTAGCTAAAAAAAATTAAAAATCGTAATTCACAATTTTTTTTAATAAGCGTTTATATTTCAAAATTTTACGAAATCTGTCGAAAACGCGAAAATTTGAAAGTAATTTTGAAGTTGAAAAATCATAAAATTTTTTGCGTTTATAACTAAGGATTAAAAATGCAACACTAAGTTTTCCATAAGTTTTCCTTTAAAGTAGTTATAGAGACAACTCGAAGCATCATTATAGGACAAATTTTAAGTGCGTTTAAATTTTAAATTTTTACGAAATAGTGTAACTTAGTGTGATTTAAAATATTTGTTATTATTCAAAAAGTATAAGTCGTAGATACGTGAAAATTTTATCAGTTAATTTACATGATTTTATTTTTAAAATATTTTTATTTTTTTTTTGAGATATTAATAGACGACTGAAATTTTCAATTTGTCTGAAATTTTTTTTTTGAAGTGTCGGTAAAAATTTTTTGGCCATATCAAAATACTTGAAAATTTTATACAAAGTTCCTCATAAGTTATTATTATAGTGATTAAAAAATTATAAGAATACATAGGCACAATTTTTTTTATTAGTATTTGAAGTTCAAATATTGACTTAATACGTAAAATTTACGGCAATGTTCAAATTATCTTGATAGAAATTCATAAAAATTTTTCTTTTTTGATCTAAGATTTGAAAATTTAATACAAGGCTCCTATCATATTTTTACAATAGCAGTTGAATAATAAAAGAAATGTGTAGTCACAAATTTTTTTTATAAGCATTTAAAATTCAAATTTTGACTAAATACGTAAAAATTACGGCAATGTTCAAATTATCTTAGATAGAAATTCATAAAAGTTTTTCTTTTTAAATCTAAGATTTGTGAATTTAATACAAGGCTCCTATCATATTTTTACAATAGCAGTTGAAAAATAAAAGAAATATATTGTCACAAATTTTTTTTATAAGATTTTACAGTTCAAATTTTGACTAAGTACATAAAAATTACGGCAATGTTCAAATTATCTTAGATAGAAATTCATAAAAGTTTTTCTTTTTAATTCTAAGATTTGAGAATTTAATACAAGGTTCCTTATGAGTTGTTCTTATTGTAGCTAAAAAAAATTAAAAATCGTAATTCACAATTTTTTTTAATAAGCGTTTATATTTCAAAATTTTACGAAATCTTTCGAAAACGCGAAAATTTGAAAGTAATTTTGAAGTTGAAAAATCATAAAATTTTTTGCGTTTATAACTAAGGATTAAAAATGCAACACTAAGTTTTCCATAAGTTTTCCTTTAAAGTAGTTATAGAGACAACTCGAAGCATCATTATAGGACAAATTTTAAGTGCGTTTAAATTTTAAATTTTTACGAAATAGTGTAACTTAGTGTGATTTAAAATATTTGTTATTATTCAAAAAGTATAAGTCGTAGATACGTGAAAATTTTATCAGTTAATTTACATGATTTTATTTTTAAAATATTTTTATTTTTTTTTTGAGATATTAATAGACGACTGAAATTTTCAATTTGTCTGAAATTTTTTTTTTGAAGTGTCGGTAAAAATTTTTTGGCCATATCAAAATACTTGAAAATTTTATACAAAGTTCCTCATAAGTTATTATTATAGTGATTAAAAAATTATAAGAATACATAGGCACAATTTTTTTTATTAGTATTTGAAGTTCAAATATTGACTTAATACGTAAAATTTACGGCAATTTTCAAATTATCTTAGATCGAAATTCATAAAAGTTTTTCATTTTAATTCTAAGATTTGAGAATTTAAAACAAGGCTCATAATATAGTTTTGCAATAGCAGTTGAAAAATAAAAGAAATATATAGCTACATTTTTTTTTTTACGTGCATTCAAATTTTAATTTTGACAACATACGTAAAAATCACGAAAATTCGTAAATTATTTTATTCTAGAAATTCATAAAAAAATTTCCTTTTATACCTAAGATTTGAAAATTTAATACAAGGCTCCTTACAAGTTTTTCAATCTTTATCACAAAAAAAATGTCCAACGGAAATTCAAATTAAATTTTTATTAGCATTTGAATTTCAAATATTGACAAAAATTCGTCAAAACCATGAATATTTGCATATTATTTTGTAGTTCAAAATTCATAATATTGTTTGTATTTATATCTAAGGTTATAAAATTTAACACCAAGTTTTCCATAAGTTTTGCTTCAAATAGCTATAGAGAAAATTTGAAGTGTCATTATAGGAAAAATATTTTGAGCGTTTGAGTTTTAAATTTTTATGAAATCGCGTAATGATAACGATTTATCCTCAAACCAGGTATTCCTATATCTATGATAATATAAGGTATTATGAATATTATGATAACTATATGATAACTACACTAATTGATTAACCGTGCCTTATGCAAAATGCGTCTTAATTGAAAAATAAAATATTTGTTTCAAAATAGAATATATGACAATATTTAAATATATTATATCCTTGACTGACAAATCATCTCCGTTCAAAATCGTTTTTCGTATACAATGATACCTATCATTGCATTCAAATTTAATCCCATCCATTACAGTAACCTACTGTACAGCAGAGCGACATCCACGACTTACCCGCTTTTTTTTGAAATGTTAGCATTGGATTTTAAAGTTTTTCAGTAGAATATAACTTTCGAAACATAATAATATGGGTAAAAAAATCATTTGAACTTAATTGGAAATAGAATTCTAAGTTATAACATATTCACACTTATATGTCTACTATCAGGCCATGAATAAAATTAAAAATTATAAACACATAGGTTAAGGTTAATATTTAATTATAATGATTATAACTAACAGTTTTATTTTTAAAAAACTTGGAAAATTGAATGAAGATATTTAAAAAATAAAATCAAACTTTTTATCTAAATTATGTTGAATTTTATATAAACACAAGATTAAAAATTAAATACATTAAAAATGCTTATTATATTTAGTGTAAAATTAAAGAATAATTTAAATTAAAAACAACTTACGATCTACTATAATAGAAAAAAAATACCCGATAATAATTAATTAGTGTATAATATATTTTATAATCATAAAATGTTCATCAAATTTTGTGATTAAAGTGGAAAATCAAGTGATTTGTTTCAAATGTTTGCAATGAATTTTCATGTTTTTCGGTCGAATATAAATTTCGAAACATAGTTATTTGGATAAAAAAACATTTGAACTTAATTTGAAATAGGGTTCTTAGTTATAACATATTCATACTTATAAATATCTGCTATCAGGCCATGCATAGAATTAAACATTATAAATAAATAGTTTAAGATTAATATTTAATTATAATAGATTATAATTGACAGTTTTATTTTTAAAAAACTCGGAATATTGAAGGCTGATATTTAAAAAAAAAAAATCACTATTCTTCTTTAAATCATGTTGGATATAATATAAATATAAAATTAATCTTTAAATATATTTAAAATGCATATTATAAATAGTGTAAAATTACAAATTGATTTAATATTAAATAAACTTACGTTCCCCTATTATAGACAGAGAATACCCGATAGTAATTAATAAGTATATAAAATATTTAATAATTATAAAATATTCACAAAATGTTATGAATAATGTGGACATTCAAGTGATTTGTTTAAAATGTTTGCAATGAATTTTCAAGTTTTTCGGTAAAATATAAATTTTGAAACATAATATTCAGGGTAAAAAAATCGTTTGAACCTAATTTGAAATAGAGTTCTAAGTTATAACATATTCATACTTATATATCTATTATAGTCGAATATAAATTTTGAAATATAATAATTATGGTGGAAAAATTATTTGACCTTAATTTGAAATAGAATGATTAGTTATAAACTTATAACATATTCATATTTATACGTCAACTATCAGACCATGCATAGAATTAAACATTATAAACACAGCAGTATAAGGTTAATATTTAATTATAATAGATTATAGGTTATAACTAACAGTTTTATTTTTAAAAAAACTTGGAAAAAATAATTCAGATATTTAAAAAAAAAAATCACACTTCTTATTTAAATCATGTTGGATATGATATAAACATAAGATTAATCTTTAAATTAATTTAAGATGCATATTATAAATAGTGTAAAATTACAAAATGATTTAAAATTAAATCAACTTACGTTCCACTATTATAGACAGAGAATACCCGATAGTAATTTATAAGTGTATAATATATTTTATGATTATAATATATTCATCAAATGTTAAGATTAATGTGGAAAATCAAGTTATTTGTTTGAAATTTTTGAAATTAATTTTCAAGTTATTCAGTTAAATATAAATTTTGAAATAGAGTTCTAAGTTATAACATAGGTATTCATACTTATATGTCTACTACAAGGCTTAGAATTAAACATTATAAACGTGTAGTTTAAGGGTATTATTTAATTCTAATAGATTATAACTAATAGCTTTTTTTTTAAGAAACGCGGATAAAATTCAGATATTTAAAAAAAAAATCACACTTCTTATCTAAATTATGTTGAATAGTAAATAAACATAAGTATAAAATTTAAATATATTAAAGATGCATATTATAAATCGTGTGACATTATATTATAATTTTAAATTAAATCAACTTACGTTGTACTATAATAAACAGAGAATACCCGATAGTAAAAATAAGTGTTTGATATAGTTTATTATCATAAAATATTCATAAAATGTTATGATTAAAGTGGGAAATCAAGTGATATTTTGAAATTTGCAATGCATTTTTAAGATTTTCGGTAGAATACAAGTTTCGAAACATAATAATTATGGTTAGATAAATCATTTGACTTTAATTTGAAATTGAATTTTTAGTTATATCATGTTCATATTTATGTATCTACTATCAATTAAACATTATAAACGTGTAGCTTAAGGGTATTTTTTTAAGTATAATAGATTATAACAGTTTTTTTTTTAGAAACTCGGAAAAAATTCAGATATTGAAAAAAAACACACATTTATTATCTCAATTATGTTGAGTATTATATAAACATAAGTTTAATCTTAAAATATATAAAAGATGCATATTATAAATCGTGTAAAATTAAATAATGATTTAAAATTAAATCAACTTACATAGCTCTATTACAGAAAGAGAATTCACGATAATAATTAACAAGTTTATAATATATTTTATAATTATAAAATATTCATAAAATGTTATGATTAACGTGGAAAATCATGTGATTTTTTGAAATGTTTTCAATTCATTTTTAAGTTCTTCGGTAGAATCATCATCAATTTTAGAAACATAATAATAAGGGTTGGAAAATCATTTGAACTTAATATGAACTAGAGTTCATGGTTATAACATATTAATACTTATATGTCTACCTTCTATCACGTCATGCATAGAATTAATCACTAGATACACAGTAGTTTAAGGTTAATATTTAATTATAATAGATTATAACTAACAGGTTTTTTGTTTTAGAAACACGGATAAAATAATTCAGATATTTAAAAGAAATAATCACACTTCTTATCTAAATTATGTTGAATATTAAATAACCATAACATTAAACTTTCAATATAATTAAAATTTTAAAATACATATTATAATTAGTGTAAAATTAAATAATTATTTAAAATTAAATCAACTTACGTTGTACTATAATCGACAGAAAACATCCGAAAATAATAATTAGTAAGTGTATAATATATTTCATAATTAAAAAATTATCATAAAATGTTATGATCTAAGTGGAAAATCTAGTGATTAATTTGAAATGTTTGAAATTAATTTTTAAGTGTTTCGGTAGAATATAAATTTCGAAACATGATAATTTGGGTAGAGAATTCGTTTGATCTTGATTTGAAATAGAGAATTTAGATATAAAATATTTATATTTATATGTCGACTCTCAGGTCATGCATAGGGGGACATGGTAAGAGCTTGCACGTGGCCTCCCTTGCATCGTGATATATATCCTCATACCAGGATAAAATATCGCGAACCAATCTTACCAACACCGGTGCTAGAATGCCTAGGCATTCAAAATCAAAAGGGCCCTTTTTAGTGCCACCTCCGCCAGCATTAAATGTGATAACACAAAATATCGAAGGCTTTTCAGTGGCTAAAGGTGAGCTTCTTGCTTCACTCTGTAAGTCACAGAGGTGCGACGTGTTATGTGTCCAAGAAACGCACCGGGATGAGGCCAGCGTTAGGCCAAAAATACCGGGAATGAATCTAGTCATTGAATTACCACATCCACAATATGAAAGTGCAATTTATACTAAACCAGAACTGGTGGTCGAAAGTGCATCATATAGTCATAACAATCAGATCGAGATACTAACCATTGAGGTACGCAATTGTACAATTACGTCGGTGTACAAACCACCAAACATCGCGTTCGATTTTGTAAAACCAGATAACTTTGACAACTGTGATACAAAGATAGTTTTGGGCGATTTCAACAGTCATAGTTTCACGTGGGGATACCAAGAAACGGATAAAAATGGAGAAAACGTTGAAGCATGGGCTGAGGCTGAAGGCTTGTCCCTAGTCCACGATCCAAAACTTCCCCCATCCTTTAATAGTGGCCGGTGGAAGAAAAGTTACAACCCAGACTTAACCTTCGTAAGCGATAAAGTAGCCCCTCAAGCCATACAGAACGTATGTGACCCCATACCAAATACTCAACATAGAGGCTTGACATTAAGTGTCACAGAAGTCGTGAGATCCCAAACCGTACCGTTTAAAAGACGATTTAATTTTAGAAAGGCTAAGTGGAAAGATTTTAGGGAAAGTTTAGATAAAGAAATATGTAACTTAGACCCAAAACCAGACAACTATGAGAAATTTGAAGAAAAAGTCAAGAAAATCTCAAGACTACATATTCCACGGGGATGTAGAGAACAGTATATAAGCGGAATGACGGAAGAAACTTGCGAAATAAATAAAAAATATGGAAAATCTTTCACTATTGACCCATTTAGCGAAGAGACAATGATGCTAGGAGAAACCCTGATTAACCACCTATGTAAAGATAGAAACGACCGATGGCATGAACTCATTGAGAATACAGACATGACTAAGAACAGCAAAAACGCATGGCGACTCATCAAGAGACTAAATGGAGACCCAGTTACACACACAAATTATATAAACGTAACAGCTAACCAAGTAGCCTCACAGTTACTCTTAAACGGTAAACCAGGGGCAAAAATCAAAAGAGAAAAACTCACTAGAATCCGAGACTCTGAGCAAAATAATTTCCAGCTTGATTTTACTCTTGATGAACTAAATGAGAGCCTGAAGGAGATGAAAAACGGAAAGGCACCTGGGGTAGACGAAGTAATGACAGAACAAATTAGGTATGATCAGGTACTGAACCTATGCCAACACATAGAGGACGGATACGAGAACAAAAAAGTAACTGGGCTGGTTTTTGTAGACCTATCTGCAGCATATGATACGGTGAATCATAATCTTCTACTTAAGAAAATATATGAATGCACAAGTGACTGGCACCTTATCCAAATTATATCCTCTATGCTACACAACCGGCGTTTTACAGTCACACTAAATAACAAATGGAGCAGATGGAGAAACCAACGAAATGGCTTACCCCAAGGCAGTGTATTAGCGCCTATGTTATTTAACATATACACCAACGACCAACCCATCATCAAAGAAACAAAACATTTCCTATACGCAGACGACCTGGCCCTAGCAGCACAGGACACAACATTTGAAATTGTCGAACGTAAATTCACCAGATCACTTCAAGAATTAACAAATTATTACACAAAAAACCAACTAAGACCCAACCCAGATAAGACACAGGTATGCAGCTTCCACCTTAGAAACCGCGAGGCAAAAAGAGAACTAAAAGTCGAATGGCTTGGAAAACCACTGGGAAATACAGAACATCCAGTCGACCTAGGGGTCACACTGGACAGAACCCTTACATTCAAAGAGCAGTGTAAGAAGACTAAAATGAAAGTTGAAGCAAGGAACAACCTAATACGAAAACTAGCAGGTAGCAAGTGGGGTGCAACTCCAAACATTATCCGTACTACTGGACTAGCACTTTGCTTCTCAGCTGGTGAGTATGCTTGCTCAGTATGGAACCAATCTAAACACACGAAACATGTCGACACGGCCCTTAATGAGACATGTAGGATAATAACTGGTTGCCTTAAACCAACGCCACTTAAATATATATATCCATTCATAGGCGAATCTACAGGGTGTGCCTGGTGTGCCAGGGCACACCCTGCGACTCGTATAAAGTTGTGTAGGGCCCATAATACTAATTTCAGCTACAATGGTATAGAGTCTAAACATTAAACAATTTGTATTTTAATTTTAATACGTTTTTATAGGTACAAATATTGTTAATAAATATTATAGTGATAAGCATAGTTGATAAAAGATCAGCAATATTTTCAAGAAAATAGAAAACATGCCTGTCTATTTATAGCACGGCTATAGTCGTAATTTATAGCCATAATCATAGTTATTTTATGTAATTTAATTTTACCAATAATTATAATTTTTATGGTTATTGACAAAATAAAAAATACTTTATTTCGTATTAAGTACCTACCTATTTACATTTAACACAGAAGTATTATTTAGTATAATATCAATATATCATGTCGCCTATTACTAGACACCAGTTATATTATATATTATATTATATTTCATACAATTCTTTGTTATTAATAATAATAAAAATAAGATGTTATATTAAACTTCCAAGAATTTTAAATATAATTGATTAACAATTTAATTGTTGGTTGTAAGTATGTATGTCCAAAAAAAATAATGAGATACAAAATATATTGAACTTTGCAATAATTGTAGTTTATTAAATTGAATAATTTTAAAACATTACATGTGTATTTTACAGCATCTAAACTAGGTAATAAAAATTAATCTTAATAATATTATTTAATATTATTAATGTTATTTAAAATGGGAAACATATTTTAAACGTGTGATAACTTAGAGGTATTTTGAACTACAGAAGGCCTTTTTGAGGTAAAGGCACACCCTGCTATGAATTCCTAGATTCGCCTATGTATCCATTAGCAGGAATAGTCCCACCAGGAATACTAAGACACGCGGCCACATGCATAGAGAGAACCAAGCAATCAATGGACCAAAGACACCCCATGTATGGTTACTTGGGCCCCCAAAGGAGACTTAAATCTCGAAGAAGCTTTATTGCCAATTCAACCACGATCCATGATACACCGGAACAATACAGAATTCAAAAATGGAGAGAAGAGTTACAATGCGAAAAACCTGTCCCACCGGCCAAGCATCTACCATGTGAAGGAATCAAACCCTGGATTATATGGAAGACATTAAATATGTTAAGAACTGGAGTAGCAAAAACAAAAGTAAACATTAGGAAATGGGGATACCAGAAAGAATCGGACATATTATGCGAATGCGGTGAAGACCAATCAGACGACCACTTACTACAATGCACCTTAGCACCGCCAGGATGCACGACTGACGACTTGGCTTTAGCCAACGAAAAAGCAATATCAATTGCCACTCACTGGCTAAAACAAAATATCTAAACACTTATCTATTCATTTATTTTATATTTTGTATCTATATTTTAACCTACTTATTAACTTATTGTTAGATTATTTTATTATTTTATTAATAGCATATAGCCACAGCACCGGACACGATAAGAAGAAGGTCAAGCATAGAATTAAACATTATAAACGTGTAGTTTAAGTGTATTTTTTATTTATAATAGATAATAACAGTTTTTTTTTTTTAGAAACTCGGAAAAAATTCAGATATTGAAAAAAAACACACACTTCTTATCTCAATTATGTTGAGTATTATATAAACATAAGTTTAATCTTAAAATATATAAAAGATGCATATTATAAATCGTGTAAAATTAAATAATGATTTAAAATTAAATCAACTTACGTTTCTCTATTATAGACAGATAATTCACGATAATAATTAACAAGTTTATAATATATTTTATAATTATAAAATATTCATAAAATGTTATGATTAACGTGGAAAATCATGTGATTTTTTGAAATGTTTTCAATTCATTTTTAAGTTCTTCGGTAGAATATAATTTTAGAAACATAATAATAAGGGTTGGAAAATCATTTGAACTTAATATGAACTAGAGTTCATGGTTATAACATATTAATACTTATATGTCTACCTTCTATCACGTCATGCATAGAATTAATCACTAGATACACAGTAGTTTAAGGTTAATATTTAATTATAATAGATTATAACTAACAGGTTTTTTGTTTTAGAAACACGGATAAAATAATTCAGATATTTAAAAGAAATAATCACACTACTTATTTAAATCATGATGAATATAATATAAACATAATATTGAACTTTAAATATATTTAAAATGCATATTATAATTAGTATTTAAAGTTAAATTCACTTACGTTGCGCTATTATAGACAGAGATTACCCGATAATAATTAATGGATGTTATTTATATTTTAGAATTATAAAATATTCATAAAATGTTATGATTAAAGTGCAATATCTAGTGATTTATTTGAAATGTTTTCAATGACTTTTTAAGTTTTTCGTTAGAATATAAGTTTCGAAACATAATAAAGGATAGAAAAATTATTTGACCTTAATTTGAAATAGAGTTCTGAGTTATAACATATTCATATTTATATGTCTACTATCAGGCCATGCATAGAATTAAACAGTGGCGTAACTATGGGGTAGCGAGGGGTAGCGGTCGTGACCCCAAACATTTTTATGGGGTGGCAAGAGTATCATTTTGTTACCCCAAAATTATTTATATAATTTAGTAAAAAAAATCCGCGTCAGTGTGTATTTACTATTTATTTATCTTTAAATAGTTATCAAGAAAAAAATACGTTATTTGTGAATTTTCGGGGTACCACACGATTGCGTACGATGTTTCTTTTTGAAAACACGATTGCGTACGTTACACGATTGCGTACGATTTACTGTGCATCGTTGCTAAATTAATGTTTTTATTTTTGATCAGTAAAATTTAAATTTTGGAAAAATGACTTAAGTTATGGTACCACTTAAAAATCTCAATTTTCGATAAATACCTATGTTATAATAATATAGTACACAAAATAAAATAATTAAATGTTAAAATAATATAATAAAAAATAGTTATTCAATAATAATAAAAAAAAAAATTATGGAAGTAACCCCTGTTCTATAAGTTCAAAGCAAATGGCAACAGTGCTTCAAAGCTGCAGACAAAAATCGTACGCAATCGTGTTTTACCGGAATTTTCGTGTTATAAAACTGTATAATAATAGTATAATGATAAGTATAATATAATAATAATATATAAGTATAATGATTATTTTAAAATAATTTAGGAGGAAATTATGCGTATAAGTGGTACTCATCACTCACTATGCTTATTGGAGAAGGTGAAGTATTTAAAAGTGTTCGTTACCCCAAATATTTGCTGTTAGTTACGCCACTGGAATTAAACATTATAAACATGTAGTTTAAGGTTAATATTTAATTATAATAGATTATAACTAAAAGTTTTATGTTTAAAAAAACTCGAAAAACTTGAATGCGGATATTTAAAAAATATAATCACACTTATTATTTAAAGTAGGTTGAATATAATATAAACATAAGATTAAACTTTTAATATATTTAAGATCCGTATTATAAATAGTGTAAAATTAAATAAGTATTTAAAATTAAATAAACTTACGTCGCGCTATTATAGACAGAGATTACCCGATAATAATTAATGGATGTTATATATATTTTAGAATTATAAAATATTCATAAAATGTTATGATTAAAGTGCAAAATCTAGTGATTTATTTGAAATGTTTTCAATGACTTTTTAAGTTCTTCGGTAGAATATAATTTTCGAAACATAATAAAGGGTAGAAAAATTATTTGACCTTAATTTGAAATAGAGTTCTGAGTTATAACATATTTATATTTTTATGTCTACTATCAGGTCACGTATAGAATTAAACGTTATAAACACGTAGTTTGAGGTTAATATTTAATTATCATAGATTATAACTAAAAGGTTTTTTTTTAGAAACTCGGAAAATTGAATTAAGATATTTAAAAAATAACATCTCACTTAATATCTAAATTATGCTGAATATAATATAAACTTAAGATTAAACTTAAAATGTATTTATGATGCATATTATAAATAGTGTAAATTTAAAAAATGATTTAAAATTAAATCAACTTACATTGCTCTATTATTGACAGAGAATACCCGAAAATAATTAATAAGAGTATAATATATTTTGTAATTATAAAATATTCATAAAATGTTTTGATTAAAGTACAAAATCTAGCTATTTATTTGAAATGTTTTCAATGACTTTTTAAGTTTTTCGGTAGAATATATTTTTCGAAACATATTATGTTGTAAGCTCAGTTGAACCCGTGCTTACAAAGTTCGTGGTTTGCCGTTTGTCGAGGTTTAGCCAACTAGTAATTCCGAACTGAGGCGTTAGTACACAATCGGTTAGGTTTACCTTAAATAAATTATACTCAACTCTTGGTATATAATTACTGGTTTTTTATTGAACACATTATAATATTAAAATCGGAATAATGACACACTCGTAGCTCTAAATATTACAGACTGACGATCGTGTGAACTCGTACGTCCGCTCACATATACTATGCTGAGTGAGCATAACCGTGCGGCGCGTGCAGGGGTTCACAACACCCCCGTGGCTAAACGAAAGCCTAATTGTCCAATGGGCTTCTTATTTTTTCTTAAATTATTTCGGGCAATAGGCATTTCGCCCTTGCGCCTGTCGTTGTGCAAGCTATAGGGTTTGCCTCTGTATTGGTGCTCATTGTTGAAGATAAGACGTTAGGACATCCGGTGCCCCCGTGTTTCCGTTTATTTTTTAAGTTACTTAATTTTCTATACAATAAATATATTAAAATATATTATAACTTATATAATTAGAGTTATTATTATTACAATTATAGTCACCGTTGTCGTGGTGTAAGTGTGTCTTTGTTGATTATTATTACTAATTAGCTCGGCATTTATCTGTTCCTGTAAGGATTTCAAATCTTCCGCGTCCCTAGCTAAATTCTTAAAATTATACTGAATACCCTTATTATGTGAGATACGTCGTCTACCAACGGATCCGGTATTATTAAAACTAATTGAAATTACATTTGGAGGAATATTAGGGAAAAAGTCAATGAAGACTTTTGATTTGAATTTTCGCGTGGGAATCAGTATGGTATTTTTTGTGTATATTTTACATTTGGGGTTGATACTTATTTTCCCGATGTTGTTTAGCGTTACCCTAATAGGTTGTATTTCATTTTCACATGGTATTGTAATGGTTTCGTTTTGGACTACGAACAGCCATGTATTGTCACCAGCTAGTCTGTGCCAGACTGTTGGTTTGGAAAGGAGAATTTTTTTGTTGCAACTACTGGGTATACTGGGTGGACTATTAAAAAGGTTTTGCTCACAATTTTGGAATTGGTCATTGATGTCGATGGGGTGTTCGTTTGGACAAACGAAAGCGTCCTTTAGAACTATACACTTTATCAGCTGATGGTCATCGAACGAAATAAAATTCTTTTGCGTCTTGTCCACTGCTAAGTATCCTGATTTAGCTTCGATTATAATCACTTGATCCTGGGTTAACTGCAAAGGTATGACTTCATAGATCATAAATCTCATTCCATTTGTGATGGGTATTTCAATAGAGAAAATTAATGTGTCGTCCACACTTATCACTGTAACCGTAGCTACTTTAAAAAAATCTGATATACTATTGGTACTTATTTCTAACGGGAATTCTGAATTTGGCGGTAATTTGCTTTTAATATCACTCATTTGTTGTGTGATGGTTTTCGGACTCATTATACTACTGTGGATATGTCCGAGCGTTGCATGATTAACAATGTCTACCAAATTTTCTACTTTTATAGAAAGAAGACTGATTTTGAGTATAAGGTTTGATTGTATCTCCGTTATCCGCTCATGCGTTATTAAATCGTCGACAATTTAGGTTTGTTTCGCCACCCTCTGCATTGTCTCGTTGATGTCGTTCACCGTGTTTCTGATTATTGTGGTCTGGGATTGCATCAGATGAGAAGTGGACAGCTTAAACTGGTTGAACTCATTTATGTATTCACATGTACCGAAGAGAACATTAGCTACTCTACCGGCAGCGTTAAATAAGCCTCTTTTTTACGTTGTGTGTAGTTTTATGGACTGAAGATAAGACACGTTGGCGGTTGCTTTCTATTTGTTGCATTATAGCGCGGGTCTGGACTACAAATTGTTCACAGGCAGCTGTTGTCTCGTACAATTTTTCGCATTCCTGGGTTACATGTTCTATTCCTTCATCTATCATCCGCGTTTGTTCGTCATAATTTTTGAGATTTACATAGGTCAGAAGGTTCCAGTAAGAATCCGTGACACATAAGTTCCCCATAGCGTGGTAGTACATCGGGGGGCTATCGAATTGCGTTATGTTGTATTGGTTGGGGCAACTCGATAAGGTGACCAGTCCGTCTTCGAGAATTTTATGTTTTTCTTCGGGACTATAACTCTGGTAACTGTAAATTACTATTTTTATTCGTGACCCTTTAAATACGTATTTTATCATGGCCTTGACTTTGTCACAATTGAGTTGGTCCAGCCCACATCCAATACGCGGATAATAATACGCAATAATATGCGTGAGATCAGTTCTTGTTCTGCCCTGCTTCTCAGGGTGTGGAGAGTTTTGTATAGATTTTCATACGTCGGCTTTTGGAAACATTTCTCCTTTGTTATTAGACATAACAATTTTTGGCCTTCGTGTTCCAATTGTGCTATTTCTGTTACTCTTTTTTGTTGTCCCTTGAGAACTTCGGTATGTCCGAAACGGCGATCAAACTCCAGAGCTAATCCACGGGACATGTCTAAATCTTCGGATACACAATGGGCTAGTGCATAGTCTTGCGTCGCTTCGAATAGGTCTCCCTCCAGCTCGATAACTCGGTGGTTAACTACCGGAGAATCGTTGCGTACAAAGTTTTCATAAGTATTTTCCCGATAATTGAAATATTTTATGTGCGGTATCCTACTCAAAGCGTCTGCGTTGGTATTAAGAACTCCCGGTTTATAAATTATTTCGTAGTCATGTTCCTCTAGCTTGAGCCTCCAGCGGATGAGTCTCGTGCCCGGATCGGCCACTGAAAATAACCAAGTTAATGGTCGGTGATCAGTGACAATATAGAACTTGTGCCCAAATACGTAATGTCTGAATTGTTTTACGGCCCACACAATGGCCAACAATTCCTTTTCTGTCGTATTATAATTTGCCTCCACTTTATTGAGTGTTCTTGATATATAGGATATTGGTAAATCCGATCCCACTCGTCCTTGCGATAACACGGCCCCAATCGCCGAATTTGACGCATCTGTAGTAATCAGAAATGGTTGAGAGAAATCCGGGTGTTGTAGTAGTGGTTCGGTGGTAAGGACCCCCTTAAGCGTCTCGAAGAAGCGCTGGCACATGTCCGTCCACTCGAACCTCGCTTTTTTCTTGAGAAGCATGGTGAGTGGTTTGGATATTTTTGGCTGAAATCTTTGACAAACTTTTGATAGTAAACTGCTAGTCCGAGGAAGGATTTAACCTCCCTCGGGTTGCTTGGAACTGGAAAGTTAGTCAAACACGATGTTTTGTTGGGATCTGGTTTTATACCCTCTTCAGATATAATGTGACCTAGGTAATTTACTTCCCGTCGTATAAATTCGCACTTGCTCGGCTGCAACTTGAGATTATATTGCCTCAGGCGGTCAAATATCTCCCTGAGCCGCTCTTCGTGTTCTTGGATCGATGAAGCTATCACTATCACGTCATCCAGATATACGAAGGCCCGGAAACCATTTATACCCATTAGTACTCTGTTGACCAGACGTTGGAACGTCGAAGGTGCCCCTTTCAGTCCAAAAGACATTCTTTGAAACTGAAAATGTCCTTGGTTGGTACTAAAGGCAGTCTTCTCTTGATCCTTTGGGTGTAGTGGTACCTGGTGGTAGCCGCTAGCCATGTCTAGGCAGCTGAAATACTTAGCTCTGCCTAGTTGATCTAATATTTCATTGATGTTGGGCATTGGGAACGCGTCGCCGATGGTGATGCTGTTGAGCTTTCTATAGTCCACGACCACCCGGTACTTTTGCTCTCCCAAAGCGTTGACCTTTTTTGGCACGATCAAGAGAGGTGAGTTCCAAGGACTGTCACTCGTGGTGATTACTCCGTCTTGTAGGAGTTCATTTACTTGCTTATTTATCTCTGACTGCTGTGAGTAGGGAAGACGATAAGGTCTTTGGTGAATCGGCTGTGCGCCCTGTGGTATTTTGATCTCATGTTGCACGGTTTCCGTGCACGAGATGATGTCACCTTCGAGATGAAAAATGTCGTAACTCGTTACAGATGTTTTCTACAGACTTTCTTTCTTCCTTATTGGTGTGGTCTAATCGTAGTGTTTTTAGTAACAAATCAATTCTGTTTTGTCGGTTATTGGCCCTTCGTATGCTAAATATAGTTTTAGCTGGTGCTAGTGTATGCTAAATATAGTTTTAGCTGGTAACTCTTAATATATAACTACTGGATTTTTATTGAACACATTATAATATTAAAATCGGAATAATGACACACTCGTAGCCCTAAATATTATAGACTGACGATCGTGTGAACTTGCACGTCCGCTCACATATACTATGCTAAGTGAGCATAACCGTTCGGCACGTGCAGGGGTTCACAACACATAATAAAGGGTACAAAAATTATTTGACCTTAATTTTAAATAGAGTTCTAAGTTATAACATATTCATATTTATATGTCTAGTATCAAGCCATGCATTGATTTAATCATTATAACACAGTAGGTTAAGGTTAATATTTAATTATAATAGATTATAACTAAAAGTTTTATGTTTAAAAAACTCAAAAAACTTGAATGCAGATATTTAAAAAACAAAATCACACTTCTTCTTTAAAGTATGTTGAATATAATATAACCATATGATTACACTTTTAATATACTTCAGATGCATATTATAAATAGTGTAAAATTAAATAAGTATTTTAAATTAAGTCCACTTACGTTGCCCTTATTATACACAGAGAATACCCGATAATAATTAATAAGTGTATAATATATTCATAAAATGTTATGATTAAAGTGGAAATTCATGTGATATTTTGAAATGTCTATTGAAATACTTATATGTAATATGTATGTCTAACTATTATCACGTCATGCATAGAATTAAACATTATAAACACAGTAGTTTAAGGTTAAAATTTAATCATCATAGATTCATAGAATATAACTAACAGGTTTTTTTTTAGAAACTCGGAAAAATTAATTCAGATATTAAAAAAAAAAAATCACACTTATTTATATCATGTTGGATGTAATATAAATGCATATGCGTAGGGTGATCAAATATATCGGGGGGGGGGGGGGGGGGGGAGGAGGGCTGCAAAAATAATAATACTTAATAAGAAAAAAAAAACACTAAACTAAATGAAAATAAGACATTTATTTGTTTTCAACTATAATTCCAAGCGTCTATTAGTTTTTGAATAGATATTTAATATATCATTAGAATCAATATTATTTGAAATATCTCTTTCAATATTTAGTATTGCCAGTGAGGAAAAACGGTCTTGAGTCATAGTTGACCGTATATATGTATTGATACGTCTCATTATCGAAAATGACCTCTCACATGATGCTGAAGAAATTGGTAAGGTCAGAGCTAAATTTAAAAGTTTATATACATTAGGAAAAGTTGAAATAGTTAAATATACAATAGTTAATAAATATACAATTAATCGTTAAATATATTTAAGATGCATATTATAAATAGTGTAAAATTAAATAATAATTTAAAATTCGATCAACTTACTATGGTCTATTACAGAGAATACCCGACAATAATTAATAAGTGTATAATATATTTTAGAATTATAAAATATTCATAAAATGATATGATTAAAGTGCAAAATCTAGTGATTTATTTGAAATGTTTGCAATGAATTTTCATGTTTTCGGTCGAATATAAATTTTGTAACATATTAATTAGGGTATAAAAATAATTTTACCATAATTTGATATAGGATTATTAGTTATAAGTTATAAACATAAAACTTTTAGTTATAATCTATGATAATTAAATATTAACCTTAAACTACATATTAATAATTATATGTCTAACTACTATCACGTCATGCATAGAATTAAACATTATAAACACAGTAGATTAAGGTTAATATTTAATTATTATAGATTATAACTAATAGGTTTTTTTTTTTAGAAATTTGGGAAAAATAATTCAGATATTTAAAAAAATAAATCACACTTCTTATTTAAACCATGTTGGATATAATATAAACATATGATCAATCTTTAAATATATTTAAGATGCATATTATGAAATATGAATAGTGAAAAATTATATTATAATTTAAAATTAAATTAACTTACGTTGCACTATAATAAACAGAGAATTCACGATATTAAAAATATGTGTTTAATATTTTTATTTTTAGTTTTTCTATTTTTTTTTATTTTTACAAGATATTTACAATCTATTCATAAAACAATAAGCAAATTAGATAAGAGTAATAAAATACATGAGTAATATGACGGAAGAAGCCACCCAATGATGACACTACCTATTTTGTTTAGTTTAGTAGGGGGAATTTGATTTAGGAATCAAGCATTTAGCAGGTCACGACACAAATTACGTTTGAGACGTCTGAAGCAGTGGCGTGTTGACAATGTTTTTAAGGAACGACCGCTCCATCAATATTTAATATGGTACGGTAGTAGTACGTAGTTCGAAACCTTTTCGTTATCTACATTCCATGTGTAATGTCAGATATTTATACCACAATCATGATATGGACAGTAATATAGAAATCTGTTACGTATCAAAATGTTATCAGACAATCAATCCAGTAACTACTTTTAATTCTATTTTTAAAATATATGGAAGTGGGAATCCAAATTGTATTAAATTTTATGTCGACAACTCTGTCGACAACTTGCTACAGCCTACAGATGATGATATTAGGTATTACTTATTAGTCATTAGACAATTCGATCGTGATTACCGTCGTCCTCCGCCGTCTGCATTTGTAATTGTAATATATAACACACACTAATACCGTGTGATATTATTATTATTATAGTGTTGAAGTATTTTACGTGATTTTTTGTTCAGTTTAGTTATTTAAAAATTTTAAATTATGTCAGAAAATATTAATGAGTGTTTATGTGGAAGAAAAAGGCAAAAAATGAATGATACAAACTGGAAACGTCATCTAAATGCATGCAATGTTGCAAAATTAAAAAGTTCAAAAACTGTAACTGATATATGGTCTTATATCACAAAAAAAGAACTATTAATGATGAAGTGCACCCATCTCTACCAAATAAAGGTAATTTTTCTATTTTATTTGGCAATCAAAAAAAAAAAAATAGTTAACACAATTCATTTAGAATAATTATTTATCAATTACCTACCTACCTACTTAATTATGATATATTTTATTATAAATCTTATTTGACTACTTTTACTGGGATTCTAATAATTTTTAAATTATAAAAATCATATTTTACAGTATACCTATTATAGTCTATTACCTATTTGGAAAACTAGTTTTATAATTTCTTAGGATTATTTTATATTATATTAAATTTTTAAAGATTTATGATACATATTAATTAAATTTTTTTAAACATTTTTTTCTCCAATAATAGATATTAGTGATATTACAAAAGATAAAATTTCAAGCACCATTTCAAACTTTGGCTCTTCTGTTACCCAATTAAATGTATTAAATCCTGTCAATACTACAACAGTAGCAACCATTGATTTAGTTACCAACTCAATAACTTCTTGTAAGTTTTATTACTAGTATTTTAATATGCATTTACCTCAAACTATGTTTTTGAATCCCATTTAATTATTGAATAATCTAAAATCTTAAGTTATTTACATGTTTATTTATTTTATTTTTAAAAGGCAGTCAGATGAATGTAGTTGATGAATCGCCCAATTTGTATAGTGTTTGTTCTGATAAGATCAGTCTAATGAATTATCAATTGGGCCCGTTGAAGGTAATAATAAATATTATTAATAAGTTTTAATATTACATTTTTTAACCCTCAAGTTTTTATTAATCAATCTAATGTTAAGTACAAATAAAAATTAATAAGTATATAAATTTAATTTAAATTAACATTGACCAAATAAATATTTTAAAATAAAACTGACAATTAATTCAAATGTTACATATTTTAACAGATATTGGTAACATTGTGGAACAAGACTTTTTGTATTTCCAACAATTTCCAAATGATCCATCTATAATATTAGATTCAAAAATGTCCCCCGAACAGTTTGCTTATGTTGCAGCTTTACATCCGTGTCAACCTAAAGCATATGAGTTAAAAGGAGGTATATTTCCAACTAAAATGCAAGGCAAATGGTTGCGTTCTTTTCACGAGGAACATTATTATAAGAAACTTCCAAATGGGGAATTTGTCAAGCGAAATTGGATTTCATATTCCCCACCACAAGATAAAGTTTATTGTATTGTTTGCAAACAATTTGGAAAAGAAGATGCAAAAAGTTATCAACTAGCGCGGTTTGGTTCTGATGATTGGAGCCATATTTCATTCAAGCTTAAATCACATGAATCAAATAGTGCCCATTTAGAGTCTGAAATTCGAAGAGCTATGTTTGTAAGTAATCAAAGAGTAGTTAGTACAACTTTTGAAACTTCAAGCAGAATTGTTGAGGAAAAAAGAGAAATTGTTAAAGTAATTTTTGAGACGCTTATCTACCTTGCTCGTCAAAATATAGCGTTTCGAGGCCATGATGAATCTTGGACATCAAATAATCAAGGCAATTTTATTGAATTGATTAAATTTATCTCAAAATATAACCCAACACTTTCGTCTCATTTAACAAAAATTCAAAACTAAAAAAAAAAATCGACTAACGTTTTCATCCAATCAAAGCCAAAATAATATGCTCCGTGTTCTTGGTGAAATGGTTCGGGAAAATATTTTATTCAGAATTAAAAATCTGGAGTACTTTCGTCCATTATAGATACTACAACAGATGTTTCTAATATAGAACAACTTTCATTAGTAATTAGGTTTATAAATGAAAATGAAGAAGTAGAAGAAAGATTAGTTGCCTTAGAAAATGTATCAGACGCAAGAGGTGTTGGTATGTTTAACGTTTTGTGTTATATTTGTGAAAAATATGATATTGATTGGGAAAATCAACTGTGTGCACAATCATATGATGGAGCATCTTCGATGCAAGGCCAATACTCTGGTGTTCGTGCATATATCCAAGAAAAAAATCCTAGGGCAATATATGTCTGGTGTTTTTCTCATATTTTAAATCTTGTCGTGGTAGACACTTGTGATACAAGTAAGACTATGATACATTTTTTTGGAGATTTACAATCATTGATAGCTTTTTTAAGAGCAAGAAAACGTGCTGTAATATTTTTAAACCAACAAAAAATATGTTATCCAGAAGAAAGAATTTGTAGAATGAAAATTTTTTCTTCTACACGCTGGACATCTCACGACCGTGCTTTGAAAGTTATATTTGAAAAATATAAAGCACTTAATAATACATTACAAGAGTTATCAAACTCAACTGAACGTGATACATCTTCAATGGCAACAAATTTACTGTCTACTATTTCTTCATTCAAGTTTGTTACACATTTGTTATTAATGAAAAATATCTTTAAGCACACAAGTCCATTATCCATATATTTACTATCACCATCATTGGATTTCATCACTGCATTAACTATAGTTGATAATTGTGCTAGGAAACTGTCAGAATTACGAAATGAGTTACATTTAGATATTTTATTGGCTGAAGCAAAAAAGTTTTCCCTAGAAAATGAACTGGAAGAAGTATGGTTTCCAGAAAAACGGGTTCAAAGACGGAAAAAATGGCTGGAGAAAAAATCAATGATGAAATAGTAACTAAGGCCAAAGAAAATTTTAAAATACAAGTTTATTTCACTGTCTTAGATCAGATATGTATATCTATAACTAGTCGATTTGAAGGATCAAGGGAAATTTTATCCGACTTATCACTTCTTTCAGTTGATCGACTCATCGCTACAAATAAAGGATATCCAATACCTGAAGATAATTTTGTGTATCTTGATAAGTGGATTCCAAATTTACAAGTCGATCAATTAAAATTGGAGTATTCTACTTTTACATATAATTTCCTTAAATTTAAATCAAATATAGCAATTGAAAAATTACATGAAAAAGTAATGATAAGCGAATCAGATGAAGATACAAGTGTTGATTCAGATGAAGTCAATAGTGAAGAAACTAAAACTAAAATGACAGTTTTAAATGTGTTAAAGTTATTAAATACATTTAACTTGAATTTCCTAATATTTACATGGCATATAAATGTTTGTGCACCATACCAGCTACATCAGTAAGTAGCGAAAGAACTTTTTCTAAATTTATTAAAATTGATCAAGACTAGAACTCGTTCAACAATGGTACAAAAGCGTCTTGATAGTTTGATGCTCTTATCATGTGAAAAACATATAATTATTAACATTGATGAAGCAATAAACAAATATGCCAATACCTCTAAATTACTCCAAGAAGCATTATTATATAAGTAACAGTTAAAATTTATAAATTGTTATTTATTAATTAAGAAATATGTTTATACAGTTATATATTAAGACGTACAGTGACTTAGTATTTAAAATTATAAAGAATTAAGTTTTAGTTAACTGTTTATTTTAATTAATGTTAAAAATATTGAGACATTAGTTGAGTTTAATGTAATATTAATAGATATAATAAAGTAAAATGAAAAAATTATCATAATTAAATATGCGAATTAAAATGATTTACATTTACCAATTACATCTGTAATATTGATGATTGATGAAAACTGTTTAATAAGTGATGATAAATCATCATAAAACAATAATTAAAAACTGCTTTCCTATATTTGTATAGAATTTAAATATACATGAAGTATAAAGAGGGGGGGGGGTAATAAATTAAGAGCTTAATATGGTTTTTATACAATGACAATGCGAGCGAATCGAGCGATTTTGGTATGAAATGGTATTTAATAAAACGGGTGGGTGGTATGTAAGAATCTTCGCTCCTTAAATAAGAGTAGTTCAACACGCCACTGGTCTGAAGGAATTGCCCGGAATCGAAGGGACTGCTACATTTTTTATAAGAAGGTTAGGATGATTCAGTAACCTACTGTGAAACCGCTTATAGTATAGTTTTATAGTTTTGCTTCATCTTTGACGGAGTTGATCCTGAGATCTTGCTGAATAGAAAGATTGGAGACCTAAGGAGGAGCATTAAGTAATTTCCTTAACGCTATGTTTTGAAGGTTTGTATTTTGTTGATAAATGAAATTTTTGCATTACAACAGAGTTGAATGCCATATGTCCAGATGGGCTTAATTAGAGATTAGTAAATTATTAGTAAGTTTAGTTTTAATGTGTGTGTATTTGTTGTTATTGCAAAAAGTTTTTAAAAGGCGCAGCCGTAGGTTTAAATTTTGTCTTTTAGATCTAAAGGTGGGGAGCCCAAATGTTTAATATAGTTTATAATTATAAACTATTCATAAAATGTTATGATTAAAGTGGAAAATCAAGAGATATATTTTAATTTTGCAATGGATTTTTAAGTTTTTCGTTAGAATATAAGTTTCAAAACGTAATAATTATGGTAGAAAAATCATTTGAACTTAATTTGAAATAGAGTTCTTAGTTATAATGATATGAATTCATACATATATGTCTAATATCAGGCCATGCATAGAATTAAACATTATAAACACGTAGTTTAAGGTTAATATTTAATTATAATAAATAATAACTAACAGTTTTATGTTTAAAAAAACTCAAAAAACTTGAAGGCAGATATTTAAAAAATAAAATCACACTTCTTATCTAAAGTATGTTGAATATAATATAAACTTAAGATTAAACATAAAACGTATTTAAGATGCATATTATAAATAGGGTAAAACTAAATAATGATTTAAAATTAAATAAACTTACGTTGCTCTATTATAGACAGAGAATACCCGACAATAATTAATAAGTGTATAATATATTTTATAATTATAAAATATTCATAAATTGTTGTGATAAAGTGGAAAACTAATTGATTTAATTGAAATGTTGTCAACAATTTTTTTAGTCTTTCAGTTGAATATAATTTTCGAAACATAATAATAAGGGTAGAAAAATCTTTTGAACTTAATTTGAAATAGAGTTCTTAGTTAAAACATATTCATACATATATGTCTACTATTAGCCCATGCATAAAATTAAACATTATAAACACGTAGTTTAAGGTTAATATTTAATTATAATAGATTATAACTAAAAGTTTTATGTTTAAAAAACATGACTCTCGAAAAACTTGAATGCAGAAATTTAAAAAATAAAATCACACCTTTTTATCTAAGGTATGTTGAACATAATATAAACATAAGATTAAACTTTTAATATATTCAAGATACATATTATAACTAGCGTAAAATTATATAATTATTTAAAATTAAATCAACTTACGTTTTACTATAATCGTCAGTGAATACCCAATAATAATTAATAAGTGTATAATATATTTTATAATTATAAAATATTCATAAAATGTTATGATTAGAGTACAAAATCTAGTGATTTATTTGAAATGTTTTCAATAACTTTTTAATTTTTTCGGTAGAATATAATTTTCGAAACATAATAAAGGGTAGAAAATTTATTTGACCTTAATTTGAAATAGAGTTCTGAGTTATAACATATTCATACTTATATGTCTACTATCAGGCCATGCATAGAATTTAACATTATAAACACGTAGTTTGAGGTTAATATTTAATTACCTATAATAGATTATAGCTAAAAGTTTTATGTTTAAAAAAACTCGGAAAATTGAATGCAGAGATTTAAAAAATAACATCTCACTTCATATCTAAATTATGTTGAATATAATATAAACATAAGATTAAACTTTTAATATATTCAAGATACATATTATAACTAGCGTAAAATTATATAATTATTTAAAATTAAATTAACTTACGTGATGCTATTATAGACAGTGAATACCCGATAATTATTAATAAGTGAGTAATATATTTTATAATTATTAAATATTCATACATTTTTATGATTAAAGTGAATCAATTGATTTATTTGAAATGTTTGCAATGTTGTTTTTATTTTTTTTCGGTAGAATATAATTTTCGAAACACAATAATAAGGGTAGAAAAATCATTTGACCTTAATTTGAAATAGAATTCTAAGTTATAAGTTATAACACATTCATATTTATATGTCTAGTATCAAGCCATGCATTGATTTAATCATTATAAACACAGTAGTTTAAGGTTAATATTTAACTATATTAGATTAAATATATTATGTTTAAAAAAACTCAAAAATTAGAATGCAGATATTTAAAAAATAAAATCACTCTTCTTTCTAAAGTATGTTGAATATAATATAAAAATAAGATTAAACTTTTAATATATTTAAGATGCATATTATAAATAGTGTAAAATTAAATAGGTAAGTATTTTATATGAAGTCCACTTACATTTCCCTTATTATAAACAGAGAGTACCCGATAATAATTAATAAGTGTATAATATATTTTATAATTATAAAATATTCATACAATTTAATGATTCTAGTGGAAAATAAAGTAATTTATTTGTAATGTTTGCAATGAATTTTTAAGTTTTTCGGTAGAATATAATTTTCGAAACATAATGATTAGGGTGGAAAAATTATTTGAACTTAATTTGAAAAAGAGTTCTTAGTTATAACATATTCATACTTATATGTCTACTATCAGGCCATGCATAGATTTTTTATACACATAGTTTAAGGTTAATATTTAATTATAATAGATTATAACTAACAGGTTTTTTTTTAGAAACTCGGAAAAAATAATTCAGATATTTAAAAAATAAAATCACATCACACTTCTTATTTAAAGTATGTTGAATATAATATAAACATAAGATTAAACTTTTAATATATTTAATATTTATATTATAAATAGTGTAAAATTAAATAAGTGTTTTAAATTAAATCCACTTACGTTGCTCTTATTATAAACAGAGAATACACCCGATAATAATTAATAAGTGTATAATATATTTTATAAATATAAAATATTCATAAAATGTTATGATTAAAGTACAAAATCTAGTGATTTATTTGAAATGTTTGTAATGAATTTTCATGTTATTTGGTAGAATATAAATGTCGAAACACAATAATTTGGGTAGAAAAATCATTTGAACTTAATTAGAAATATAGTTTTGAGTTATAACCTATTTATATTTATATGTCTACTCTCAGGTCATGCATAGAATTAAACATTATAAACACGTAGTTTGAGGTAATATTTAATTATTATAAATTATAATTAAAAGTATCATTTTTAGAAAAACTAGGAAACTTTAATGTAGATATTTAAAAAATAAAATCACACTTCTTATCTAAATTATGTTAAATATTATATAAACATAAGATTAAACTTTTAATATATTTAAGATTTATATTATAAATAGTGTTAAATTAAATCCACTTACGTTGCCCTTATTATAAACAGAGAACCCCGATAATAATTAATAAGTGTATAATATGTTTTATAATTATAAAATATTCATAAAATGTTATGATTAATGTAAAATATCTAGTGATTTATTTGAAAAGTTTTCAATGAATTTTTATGTTTTTCGGTAGAATATAATTTTCGAAACATAATAAAGGGTAGAAAAGTCATTTGACCTTAATTTGAAATAGAGTTCTTAGTTATTACATAGTCATACTTATATGTCTACTATCAGGCCATGCATAGAATTTTTATAAACATATTTTAAGGTTAATATTTAATTATAATAGATTATAACTAACAGGTTTTATTTTTTTTAGAAACTCGGAAAAAATAATTCAGATATATAAAAAAAAAATCACACTACTTAATTAAATCATGTTGAATATTATATAAACTTATGATTCACCGTTAAATATATTTAAGATGCATATTATAAATCGTTTTAAATTATATAATTATTTAAAATTAATCCAACTTACATGGCACTATTATAGACAGTGAATCCCCGATAATAATTTAAAAAAGTATAATATATTTTATAATTATAAAATATTCATAAAATGTTATGATTAAAGTGGAAACTCATGTGAATTATTTGAAATGTTTTGAATGAATTTTTAAGTTTTTAGGTAGAATATAATTTTCGAAACATAATAATAAGGGTAGAAAAATCATTTGACCTTAATTTGAAATAGAGTTCTTAGTTATAACATATTCATACTTATATGTCAACTATCAGGCCATGCATAGAATTTAACATTATAAACACGTAGTTTAAGGTTAATATTGAATTATAATAGATTATAACTAAAAGTATTATTTTTAGAAAAACTCGGAAACTTTAATGTAGATATTGAAAAAATAAAATCACACTTCTTATCTAAATTATGTTAAATATTATAAAAACATAAGTTTAAACTTTAAATATATTTAAGATGCATATTATAAATAGTGTAAATCTAAATAATTATTTAAAATTAATTCAACTTACATTGCGCTTATTATAAACAGAGAATACCCGATAATAATTAATAAGTGTATTATAAATTATTAATTTAATATAATGATGAAAAGTGCAAAATCAAGTGATTTATTTGAAATGTTTGCAATGAATTATCATGTTTGTCGGTGAAATATAAATTTTGTAACATAATAATTAGGGTCGAAAAATCATTTGACCTTAATTTTAAATAGAATTATTAGTTATAACATATTAATACTTATATGTCTACTATCAGGCCATGCATAGAATTAATCATAATAAACACAGTAGTTTAATGCTAATATTTATTTATAATGGATTATAACTAACAGTTTTTTTTTTTTAGAAACACGGAAAAAATAATTCAGTTATTTAAAAATAATAATCACACTACTTATTTAAATCATGATGAATATAATATAAACATAAGATTTAACTTTATATATATTTAAAATGCATAATATTATAATTAGTATTTAAAGTTAAATTCACTTACGTTGCGCTATTATAGACAGAGATTACCCGATAATAATTAATGGATGTTATTTATATTTTAGAATTATAAAATATTCATAAAATGTTATGATTAAAGTGCAATATCTAGTGATTTATTTGAAATGTTTTCAATGACTTTTAAAGTTTTTCGTTAGAATATAAGTTTCAAAACGTAATAATTATGGTAGAAAAATCATTTGAACTTAATTTGAAATAGAGTTCTTAGTTATAATGATATGAATTCATACATATATGTCTACTATCAGGCCATGCATAGAATTAAACATTATAAAAATGTAGTTTAAGGTTAATATTTAATTATAATAGATTATAACTAAAAGTTTTATATTTAAAAAAAACTCGAAAAACTTGAATGCAGAAATATAAAAAATAAAATCACACTTCTTATCTAAAGGATGTTTAATATAATATAAACATAAGATTAAACTTTTAATATATTCAAGGTACATATTATAAATAGCGTAAAATTATATAATTATTTAAAATTAAATCAACTTACGTGATTCTATTATAGACAGCGAATACCCGATAATAATTAATAAGTGAGTAATATATTTTATAATTATTAAATATTCATAAATTTTTATGATTAAAGTGAATCAATTGATTTATTTGAAATGTTTGCAATGTTTTTTTTATTTTTTTCGGTAGAATATAATTTTTGAAACATAATAATAAGGGTGGTAAAATCATTTGACCATAATTTGAAATACAGTTTTGAGTTATAACTATAACCTTTTTATATGTCTACTCTCAGGTCATGCATAGAATTAAACATTATAAGCACGTAGTTTGAGGTTAATATTTAATTATTATAAATTATAACTAAAATTTTTATTTTTATTATGACATCGATGACGCGTAACAGGTTTTAGGGTCGATGTCACTTTCACTTAAAAACATAGAATCTCTGACAATGAGAACAGCACCCAGAGCGAAAAGTGGTATATATACTGGTGCATTTTACCAACTAATTACCAGTACTCATTCAATCATCAAAACACCAAGACCTCAGAAAATCAACATACTCTGCCGTCTACTGAAGGATCAAAGGAGAACAACCAACGCTGAAGATAAACACCGCAACCACCAAAACCGGCCGCCGCTAGTGAAGACTGACTTCGAGCAGGACCAGTGCAATCCAGACCACCGGACGGCGACACAGCCAGCCGCCGACATCGACCGTACCATATTAAAACAGCCCGTTTCTGGGCTAAGCCGTACCGACGTAATTGTGACCCGGTCGTATCAACCATAGTAGCAACGACGTTCACGGACACCTCACGTCGATTCGACTCGCACCGCCAACATCGCCGACGGATTGGGACAGTGTGTTGTGGCTATCCTGACACGCAGTACGCAGATACGATAAGAACTCCTGACCACCAACGATCATCCAAGGAGCCGAGCCAGAACCATCCCGGAGTGCTTCGAAGAGGATCAGAGAACCACACCTCACTCCGTATACTCGGCGGAAATTTAAACGGCCCTTATCAGGGCCACGAACGACACGTAGATAGTCTCCCCAAGCGCGCCTGCCTAGGCCACGCTTCCCACCCGGGACTATTGATCGACGCCACTTTCTCGAGCGGGCTGATCATAGCCACCCGGGCCGTCCCGACAATGTATATATAAAAGCAAATACCCGATTATGTAAGACCACCTCATACCCGAGTACTAATACTGGTAGTCACGGGAACGTGAGCAGTCAAATCCCCCCCCTGCAACTAAAAATATATTTGTATATGAAATAAACAGGATAATTACACAAAACACCACTTGTATAAATTATTAAAAGTGACGGAGTATCGTCTTCGGTAGCTCCGTTACAAATGCTTCAATTTCAAACTTTGGGTGTGGTTTCCGATGGAAAAGTGAATATTCTTGGTGCATTATAGAGGTCAAAAGTAAACGTTTTCCAACAGTTTTCAAAAAACTCGAGAAAAACAAAAAAAAAGTGACAGAAAAACGTGAATTTTTAAGTAAAACCAGTTTTCGACCAAATCGATTTTTTTATATGGTTGTAATTCAAAAACTAATCACCTGTAAATACTTGAAATTTACACCAAATGTTTGTGTTAGTGTTATCTATATACAGATTAATTTTCAAAAATTTTTGACTTTTTTTTTGAGTTATTTATAGACCACTGAAATTTTCGATTTTTATGAGAACTTGTGTTTGAAGTGTTGGTAAAAAAATTTTGGATGACTAAAAAAACTTTAAAATTTAATACAAGGTTCCTTACGAGTTGTTCTTATTGTAGCTAAAAAAAATTAAAAATCGTTAGTCACAATTATTTTTTATAAGTGTTTATAGTTCAAATTTTTACGAAATATGTCGAAAATGCGAAAATTTGCAAGTAATTTTGAAGTTGAAAAATCATAAATTTTTTTGTGTTACAATTAAGGATTAAAAATACAACACTAAGTTTACCGTAAGTTTTGCTTCAAATAGCTATAGAGAAAATTTGAAGCATCATTATAGGAAAAATATTTTGAGCTTTTGAGTTTTAAATTTTTATGAAATTACGTAACGAAAACGATTTATTCTCAAACCAGGTATATGAATATCTATAATAATATAAGGTATTATTAATTATGATAACTAAATGCAATGTTTTTGGAAAAACTGATTAACCATGCCTAATGCAAATGCGTCCTAATTGAAAAATAAAATATTTGTTTCAAAATAGAATATATGACAATATTTAAATATAATATAATATCCTAGACTGACAAATTATTTCCGTTCATAATCGTTTTTCGTATAACTATCATTGCATTCAAATTTAAGCTACCCTAGTCAGAGGTCAATCCCAACCCCTAATGTACAGCAAACCGGTACCCACTTACCCGCTTTTTTAAAAATAAATGTTCAAAATGATATCCATTTTGTGATAAATAAAATGTCATACGTTTTAAAACATTCTCAGTTGTATATTTTTTCAAAATGTTGGCTGGTATATTTGAACAGACTTCTGTAATTTGTTTATTTCGAATGTGAATTTCAATTGATAGCAAGTTTTTATTAATAAAAACAGTATTGAACTATCATCAAATAGTTTCGATAGTTTCCATCACTATGATATATTGTTTTTGGTGTTTTCGTAAGATATAACTAATAATAATAAGATTTAACTTAAATAATACGAATAATTAATTAATACAATAATTTATGATTATATTTTAAATAAACTATAACCTATATAATATCATAATATTTTATTATTTTAGTACATCTTTAGAATATATGAATACCTATTTTTAAATTACATACTTACATATTCACACTTATGTATACATAGTAAAAACAATAAATAACAAAAAAATATAATAAAAATCAATAGGTACCTATTGTACAATATACATACATGTACATATTAAAAAATATTTATACTAGGTATAATAAACACCAAAATCTTATAAAAATAAATTGTTGTGTTTGAGGTCTTATAAAATTGTCTATAATAAAATTTTAACACAATCTTTTTATATTTATCTTGTGGTTCGAGCGATATATATAAATATATACAATATACTTAATAGCTATAAATTTAGTAAGAGACTAATAAATAATTACATAGTAAATGATACAATTTTTTTTTTTTAACATAATATAATACAGGTGTATGCTGGCATTAATTTCAGACGGTGTATGACAAATTGAAGGAGTTCATTACTCATTTGTAAAATCTCTTCAGAGGCACACACAAAGCTACCTAAGAAATTATTTTATACACATTATGATACAACTAATAGAAGCCTAAAAATGTAATTAAATTCATATAACATGAGGTGACTTGAGGTGAATTCATAATAATTAATATCTCTCATTTTTGAAAATATATTAAATATTGTTACCTATCTATGTTGTTAACATAATAATTATTTCATTATTTGTCATTTGGTTAGTATATAAATCCGCTTGGAGCGCTCTATGATCGTAGGTATTTGGTAAGAACATTCACAACACACTTTTTCTCGTTTCGTTACACAACCATACTATCTTAAACCGTGGTTTTAGATGATTTTAGTATCAGTTTATCAAAACTGATTGGTTTTCCTTAGGTCGTTATAAATACAGTTGATTAAACCGACGTGGTCATAAAAAATTGTAAATAATGATAAAGGTATTGCCAAATATTGATAATATTATTATTATTGTATGGTAAAAATAGTATATGCATATATGCATCGTAATGATATCATAATATCGTCATGTAGTGAAGACAATGGAGGGGATCCAATACGACAGCCAAGGTCATTAAAATGTAGCTGTTATGGTAAAATTAGTATATTATAGGTGTAATAAGACTTACAAATTATCAGGTACAAAGTACAACAGTTATCATTATTGTTACCTATTAGTTCGTACGGTATCGAATTTATCAGTTATGGCTCCTGAACTTTACAACTGAAGAAATAGTATAAACATGCTGAATTTACTAAAGAAGACACCTATCCTCCCTCAAACACCAATACTTTGAGGAGCTGTAACTCGCAAACCAATAAATGAAATATAAAAATGTTGACCCGTAAATTTATAATCAAAATGGTTTTATTAATTCATGATATTTTTACTATATGTTACCTTTAGAAAATCAAAAGTTGATAGTGATTACACCAATAAATATATGGGTGAAAAAAAAATTAAAATATCATACAGTTTTAGTCAGTCTTGCGATAGCAGTCGAGCGCCTCGCACGCGTTCCATGCGCTGTCGTAAATTAATTAGCTCGTTAATTAATTAATTATAACTATTATTTTCTATTACCACACCAGTATAGTTATGTGAGCACGTACGTAACTTCCAATTCTTTTTCTTTACGGAAAAATTAATTAAAATCTGTTCTTTCGCTCAATTTAACTAAACGCATGGGTGAATGCTCAACAAACGTAATTTACATTTCGGTTGTTTCGGTCAAACTTGCATGTCACTGCATACGTTTTTCCTATCGCGGCCATCGAGATAAGCCTAATTAGCTGCAAACGCTATCGCCAGTCTATGTGTACAATACTCTCACTCGTCCTTAATTAATTTTTTTTTTTTTTAATATTAATCAATATTAATCGACAATGAATTCCAATAATAATCAAAATAACAGAAACAACAATTACAACACAGTCTCTCCGATTACAATTGCGAGAAATAGAGACGACATCACACCTGATCAGGGCTGGACTGTCAAGAGCTCCACCAACTACAAAAGAAACCACTCCAGCTCTTCTGCCTCCGATCCGCCATCCCCATCAACGAACAAGCAGACAGTTCAAAAAGGTAAAAAAAATTTTTTGCTACTCCAAATCGTTATCTAGTTCTGAGTCAAGATGAAAATCAAAATTACGATGCAACTTCGCCCTCAAACCCAACCACCCCAATTACCGAACAAATTGTCATTGATGAAATCTCACCAATCAAACCACCGCCTCCAGTTTTTGTGAAAGGTGTCGAGGATTTTCCCGAACTTTTCAAAACGCTTATCGAAATTATTGGAGTAGATAACTTTGTCTGTAAAGCATCTGCCGACAAATTAAAAATCCAAACATCAAACCCAGATTCATATAGAACTCTAGTTCGTTATCTTAGACAGGAGAAAGCACAATTTCATACATATCAACTCAGAGAGGACAAACCTTTGAGGATAGTCATACGAAACTTACATCCTTCCACACCAACTGAAACTATAAAAGAAGAGTTAGAACTCCTTACTTTTGAAGTCAGACAAGTAATTAACGTCCTCCATAAGGTAAACAAAAAGCGTCTCCCGCTATTTTTTGTTGACTTAGAACCCACGTCCAATTCTTCGGAAATTTTTCATCTGTCTTCAATTCCTACACACCAAAATCAAAATTGAAGAACCTTTCAAACCAAAATCAATGTCAATGTCATAATTGCCAGACAAAAGCATATTGTGGCTATCAACCTCGCTGTGTCCGCTGCGGCTTGGGTCACCTCTCATCTCTGTGCCCCAATTCACGTGAATTGCCTACAAAATGTGCCCTCTGCTCTCAAAACCACCCTGCCAACTACAAAGGGTGTACTATCTACAAAGACCTTCAACGTCGGAAAAAACCATCTTCATCAAGTAATTTTATGTATGAGAACACTAAAACTAAATTTACAAATGTACAAGCTAGCCATCCAATTAACCACTCAATTCCTAGTCAACCCATCCCTTAAACACAGTCTTACGCACAGGTTACGTCCAACGCTCCGTCCGATAATACAATTCCTCCCCCTCTTGATATTAATAAGATAATGTCAAGTTTCATAGACGACTTTAAGTCTCTCATCAATCCTTTAATTTCCCTTCTCACTAAAGTAATTTCCTGCCTACTTGATAAAAATGCTAAATATCAATTATAACAATAACTCTGTCACTGACAACTCTCTACTTATATTACTATTTAACGCAAATGGCCTAAGAAATCATGCTCACGAACTCGAAACAGTATTAAACAACAAACGAATTGACATTGCCCTCATCTCTGAGACTCACTTTACTAATAATTCTAAAACATACGATATATCCCTGGTTATAAATTGATTAATACAAATCATCCTGATAATACGGCACACGGAGGTGTGGCTATATATGTTAAATCATCCATTACTCACCATCCTTTGCCTGGTTTTTCCCAAGACTTCTGTCAATATTGCTCAATTAAAATTAAATTAAACTTTACTTACTTTACTATTGTGGCAATTTACTCCCCCCCTAAACATAATATAACAACCTCTAGGTTTACAGAATTTTTCAATACAATTAAAAATAACTTCATAGTTGGTGGAGATTTCAATGCTAAACACCAATCTTGGGGCTGTCGCACAGGCAATCCTCGAGGTACTACGCTTCACAATTTTACTAACTTAAAAAAATACAAAGTACTTGCACCTCCTGCTCCTACGTACTGGCCATCTTCTCTCTCAAAAAAAACCGGACATATTTGATATTTTCGTCACTAAATTACCCAATTCACTCTATAACAACACAACAAATATCCTTGATTTAAATTCCGATCACTCCTCTGTACTATTAACTTTAAATACCTCTCCCCCAATTCTACAAACATCACCTAACCTATTCAATCGTTTCACTGATCGTCTCAAATTTCATGATAATGTAAATTAAAATATTAAATTAAATATCAAACTCAAAACACCTGACGATATTGACTTAGCGGTCAAGGATCTCACTAACATTATACAGAATGCGGCGTGGTCTGCCACAAATGAAAACTCCACCACGCTTCATATTTCCAACCCACTTCCAGAAGTGATTAGAACGTTGATAACTGAAAAGCGTAAGGCTAGAGCCTGTTATCAACGCACTCGTTTACCCTCACATAAAAAAATTTACAACCAACTGGCAAACTCTTTGAAAAAAACTCTCGCTAAACACAAAAATATAACGCTAGTTAACAATCTTACTAATCTTTCCTCAAAAGACGGCAGTCTGTGGAAAGCCACAAAAAAAATTCTCCGATATAAAGCTCCTAACCTCACTTAAATAAAACAGAAGGCAGTCTTACGTCATCGGACTCTGAAAAAGCTGAATTATTCAAAACACATCTTTCTGAGATATTCATGCCTCATCCAGATATATTTGATCCTGATACTATTTCACTGGTCAATAGGTCTCTCATTGTCCCCCCTCAATCTTCTCTCCCAATTAAACCCTTCTCTCCTAAACATTTAAAATATCAAATCCTAAAATACCCACAAAAAAAATCTCTGGGCTACGATCTAATCACGGCCGAAGTAGTTAAATGTCTACCCAAAAGAGCCACTGTCCATATTACTCATATTTTCAACTCAATAATCAGATTATCTTATTTTCCTCTACTATGGAAGTTTTCGACCATCGTCATGATCCATAAGCCAAATAAGCCTGCTGATACAACTTCTTCCTACAGACCAATAAGTCTTCTTCCCTTCCTTGTGAAAATTCTAGAGAAACTTATACTTAAACGTATCCTACCAATAATTTCTGACAAGAAAGTTCTGCCAGACTACCAGTTTGGTTTTCGTTCTTCGCATTCGACGACCCATCAATTGCATAGGGTAGTAGATGCAATATCTTTCTCTCTAGAAAAAAAATTATTTTGTACGGCAGCTTTCTTAGACATATCACAAGCTTTTGATAGAGTCTGGCACGATAGTCTCCTGCATAAACTAAAAACATTTCTTCCTTTACCCTTCTATCTTATAATCAAATCATACCTAACTGAACATACCTTCCAAATACGATACGGATCTGATACGTCAAGTATTGGTAGTATAAGTGCTGGGGTTTCACAGGGCGGCATTTTCTCTCCCATTCTCTACAATATATTTGCCGTAGATCAACCAATTACACCAAATACATCAGTAGCAGATTATGCCGATGACAAGGTTATTATATCTATGAATGACAATCCATTTATAGCCTCCGCAAACCTTCAAACTCACCTAGACCTTATGAAGAATTGGTATACCAAATGGAGATTTAAATTAAACCATAGCAAGTCTATACACACCACCTTTACACTTAGACCAGCTCTTACCCCTGAGGTAACTCTTTACGGTGCTCCAATCCCACCCTCTCCTTCACTTAAATACCTTGGTCTTACGTTAGATAAAAGACTAACTTGGGCACATCATATTAGAGAAAAATACTTTCACTGAACAATCGCTTTCGTATCCTCAAACCTCTAGTCTCTAATAAACACACCTCCCTTCATGTCAAACTCCTCATCTACAAAACACTACTGAAACCAATCTGGACGTACGGGATACAGCTATGGGGAAGTACAAAAAAGACAAATTTAAATAAAATTCAATGTTTTCAAAACATTGCGCTTAGAAAATTAATAAATGCTCCTCCATACATATCTAACCATACAGACCTAAAATTAAAAACTATCTACGAGGAAGCCAAACACTCTTACAAAAGATTCCACAACCGTCTTTCCTCCCACTCAAATCCTTTAATTAAAAACCTTTCCTCCCTCTCAATCCCTGGCAGTCCTCCTAGACGACTAAAACGGTAAATGGTGCAGAGACCTGTTACAAATTCCAGTATAGAAAAGAAAAAAAGAAAAAAAGATTAAAATTAAAAATACAATAATTCATTTACTTATTCACATATAACATCAAAATTAAAGTGTCATCATTGGGTGGCTTCTTTGCTCACTTTTGTATTTGTATACTCATGTTATCTGTACCTATCGTTATAATATATGCTTATTATGTCATCTGATATAGATTGTATATTACGACTTAAAAAAAAAAAAAAAATACAGTTTTAGAAAAACATAAACCTAGAAGTTCTAAAAATTTAAAAAGTTAATAATTTTCGAGATAATTAAAGTATCCACATAAAAGAAACACCCTGTATTAACATAAGATTAAACTTTAAATAAATTTAAGATGCATAATATTAAAGATAGTGTAAAATTAAATAATGATATAAAATTAAATCAACTTACGCTCTATTATAGACATAGAATGCCCGATAATAATTATTAATAAGTGTATAATATATTTTATAATTAAAAAATATTCATAAAATGTTTTGATTAATGGGGACAATCAAGTGATTTATTTGAAATGTTTGCAATGAATTTTCATGTTTTTCAGTAGAATATAATTATAACATATTCATACTAATATGTCTACTATCAGGCCATGCATAGAATTAAACATTATAAACACGTAGTTTAAGGTTAATATTTAATATGTAATAGATTATAACTAACAGATTTTTTTTTTTTAGAAAATCGGAAAAAATAATGTAGATATTAAAAAAAAAAATCACACTTCTTATTAAAATCATGTTGGATATATAAGTAATATAGACATAAGATTAAACTTTAAATATATTTAAGATTCATATTATATATAGGGTTAAATAAAATAGTTATTTAAAATTAAATCAACTTACGTTGTACTATAATAGGCAGAGAATACCCAATAATAATTAATAATTGAATAATATATTTTATAACTATAAAATATTGATAAAATGTTATTATTAAAGTGGACAATCAAGTGATTTATTTGAAATGTATGCAGAGATTTTTTATGTTTTTCGGTAAAATTTATTTTGTAAAATTGTAACTAAATAATGACTCATAATCACATCTTTATAATGAGGGTCAAAAAATCTTTTGACCTTAAATTGAAATAGAGTTCTTAGTGATAACATATTCATACTTATATGTCTCCTATCAGGCCATGCATAGAATTAAACATTATATAAACATATTTTAAGGTTAATATTTAATTATAATAGATTATAACTAACAGCTTTTTTTTTTTAGAAACCATGCATATAATTAAACATTATAAACACAGTAGTTTAAGGTTAATATTTAATTATAATAGATAATAGGTTATAACTAACAGTTTTATTTTTTAAAAAACTCGGAAAAAATAATGCAGATATTTAAAAAAAATAAATCACACTTCTTATTTAAATAATGTTGTATAATCTATAAATATAAGATTAAAATTTGAACATATTTAAGATACATAGTATAAATCGTTTGAAATTATATAATTATTTAAAATTAACTCAACTTACTTAGCTCTATTATAGACAGAGAATACCCAATGGTAATTAATAAGTGTATGATATATTTTATAATTATAAAATAATCATAAAATGTTACGATTAATGTGGAAAATCAAGTTATTTGTTTGAAATTTTTGAAATGAATTTTTAAATTTTTCGGTTGAATATAAGTTTCGAAAAAATAATTTGGGTAGAAAAATCATTTGAACTTAATTTGAAATAGAGTTCTTAGTTATAACTTATTCATACTTTTATGTCTACTATCAGGCCATCCATAGAATTAAACATTATAAACACGTAGTTTGAGATTAATATTTAATTATTATAAATTATAAATAAAAGTATTGTTTTTAGAGAAACTCGTAAAATTGAATGCAGAAATTTAAAAAACTAAATCACACTACATATTTAAAACTTGTTGGATATAAATAAATATGAGATTAAAATTTCAACATATTTAAGATATAAATCGTGTGAAATTATATAATTATTTAAAATTAAATCAACTTACGTTGTACTATTATAGACAGTGAATACCCGATAATGATTAATAAAAGTTTAATATTTTTTATAACTATAAAATATTCATCAATAGTTGTGATTAATGTGAAAAATCAATTGATTTATTTGAAATGTTTGCAATGTATTTTTAAGTTTTTTCTGTAGAATATAGGTAATTTTAGTAGAAAAAACATTTTAACTTAATTTGAAATAGAGTTCGTATAACTTATTCATACTTATATGTCTACTATCAGGTCATGCATAGAATTAAACATTATAAACACGTTGATTAAGGTTATTATTTAATTAAAATAGATAATAACTAACAGTTTTATTTTTTAAAAAACCAGAAAAATAATGAAGATATTAAAAAAAAAAATCACACTTCTCATTTTAATCATGTTGGATATAATACAAACATAGGATTAATCGATAAATATATTTAAGATGCATATTAATAGTGTAAAATTAAATAATGATTTAAAATTCGATCAACTTACTATGCTCTATTACAGTCGGAGAATACCCGAAAATAATTAATAAGTGTATAATACATTTTAAAACTATTAAATATTCATAAAATGTTATGATTTAAGTGGACAATCAAGTGATTTTTTGACATGTATGCAGTGAATTTATAAGTTTTTCGGTAGAATATGAATTTCGAAACAAAATGATTTTAGTATAAAAATAATTTTAACTTATTTTGAAATAGAGTTCGTAGTTTTAACATATTTATACTTTATGCCTACTATCAGGATATGCATAGAATGAAACATTATAAACACTTAGTTTAATGTTAATATTTAATTATAATAGATTATAACTAACAGCTTTTTTTTTCTTAGAAACTCGGAAAATTGAATGTCGACATTTTTTTTTTTTTTTTTTTGTTTTTCAAAAACAATCTGTACAACAAGCACATTTAGTAATTTTGGTATAGAATATATACATTATGTTTTTAAAAAAAACAAAAACTTTTAAGGAAGTCACCCATTGGTAACACCTAAAACCTTATAGTTGGATTTAGATCACTTAAGGAGATCTCGATTCCAATTTCGTTTGAGCCTGCGATGGGGGTTGCCTGGGATATGCAGTGAAGCCATATCTTTAATGAGAGGATTAGTACTGGAGTTGAGTTGGGAGTGGAAACGGTGGTTAATTATAATAGATTATAACTAACAGTTGTATTTAAAAAAAACTCGGAAAATTGAATGAAGATATTTAAATTAAAATCAGACTTCTTATCTCAATTATGTTAAATATTATATAAACATATAATTAACCGTTAAATATAATTAAGATTCATAATATAAATAGGGTTAAATAAAATAGTTATTTAAAAGTAAATCAACTTACGTTGTACTTTAATAGACAGAAAATACCCGATAGTAATTAATAAGTGTTTTACATATTTGATAATCATAAATAATTCATAAAATGTTATTATTAATGTGGACAATCAAGTGATTTATTTGAAATTTTGGTTATGAATTTTTTAGGTTTTCGTTAGATTATAAGTTTTGAAACGTTATAATTAGAGTAGAAAACTCATTTTACCTTAATTTTAAATAGAGTTCTTAGTTTTATCATATTCATACTTTTATGTCTACTATCAGGCCATGCACAAAATTAAACATTATAAACACGTAGTTTAATGTTAATATTTAATTATAATAGATTATAACTAACAGCTTTTTTTATTTTTAGAAACTCGGAAAATTAAATGCAAATATTTAAAAAATAACATCTCACTTCATATAAATTATGTTGAATGTTATATAAACATAAGTTTAAACTTTAAATCGTGTAAAATTAAATAATGATTTAAAATTAAATCAACTTACGTTGCTCTATAATAGACAGAGAATACCCGATAATAATTAACAAGTTTATAATATATTTTATAATTATAAAATATTCATGAAATGTTAGGATTTAAGTGGAAAATCGAGTAATTTTTTGAAATGTTATCAATGAATTTTTAAGTTTTTCGGTAGAATATAATTTTCGAAACATAATAATTAGGGTGGAAAAATCATTTGAACTTAATTTGAAGTAGATTTCTTAGTTATAACATATTCAAACTTATATGTCTACTATCAGGCCATGCATAGAATTAATCATTATAAACACAGTAGTTTAAGGTTAATATTTAATTATAATAGTTTATAGCTAAAAGTTTTATTTTTAGAAAACCTCGGAAACATGAGTGTAGATATTTAATAAATAAACTCACACTTTTTATCTAAATAATGTTAAATATTATTGCACGAGCCAAAACTATTCTTCTTCCACCAAGCCACACTACGCCAACAACTAAGCCACTGCCTACTTTACCGCCGCGTATTGGTCGGGTAGATTACCTGGTATGCCTACGCCTCAATTCCGTCCGGATAGGCAACTAGACGGGCACGACGACACCGAGTAATGGGACAAGGGAGTTTGGACTTAGGATGCTTCAGTTTAGTTATGGGGCGGGGGTCTCTGTGGTCGATCCGGCCTGGTGCAATGACCCTAGAGCTCACAAAACCATGGGACAATATTTAAAACTAAAACTTAAACTATTTGAAGTCCGGTCACGGTGGTGGTCTGCCGAAGAGGTGAACAGGACGCGGGACTCGACGACCTGGGCGGCCTCTCACACACCCACAGTGGGTGCTGGAGGACTTACGCAACACCACGCTCACGCTGATGGAAAGATGGCCTCGACAACAGCGACAGTGCGACACCCATATGCGGGATTTACTGGTCAATAAATGGATGACGTGAGGTATTAGATTTAAATAAACTTACGAGATGCGCCTTGGTGTAAACAGTAAATTTATTTTTCTTCACAATGAACGTACATACAAAAAACTCCAACTTGTGTTTATCACGGCAAGAATAATGTTCACTATGCGCTCAATGCGACTTACAATATAACTATTTCAAAACAACAATAAGTGGAGTCGCTTTAATAGCGAACATCACAGACGACAAAAAAACAACAAAAATACTACTAATAATAATAATAATAATTCAGATAATAAGGGCGTTGGCCGCAGAACAGATAAAACGAGAGAAACACAATGAGAATATAAATCCAGGCAAAAGGCCGAATAATAATTAATAATTGATTACACAAAAGACTAAAGACAAAAACAAAGAAATTAAATAAACTTAATCAGTATTGGAATAGTTGGAGCAGACATGGCTAAGTGGTGGATGGAGGAGACGGGAGACCAGATTACGACAGGTGCAGTCGCACAGCGATTAGCAAAACGCGATAGCCCAATTTAATCGCGGCGCGAACAATTATATTAATATATGATTAACCGTTAAATATATTTTAGATAAATATTATAAATACTCAATAGTGGAAAATTAAATTAACATACGTTGTGCTAATATCCACAGAGAATACCCGATAATAATTAAAAAGTTTATAATATATTTTATAATTATAAAATATTCATAAAATGTTATGATTAAAGTGGGAAATCGAATAATTTTTTGAAATGCTATCAATGAATGTTTAAGTTTTTCGGTAGAATATAATTTTCGAAATATAATGATTAGGGTGGAAAATTCATTGAAATTTATTTGAAGTAGAGTTTTTGGTTATAATCTGTTCATCCTTATATGTCTACTATCAGGCTATGCACAAAATTAAACATTATAAACACGTAGTTTAAGGTTATTATTTAATTATATAGATTATAACTAACAATTTTATTATTTTTTTTAGAAACTCAGACAAAATAATTCAGATATTTTAAAAATAAAATCACACTTCTTGTCGCAATTAAGTATGTTGAATATTATACAAACATATGATTAACCGTGAAATATATTTTAGATGCATATTATAAATACTAAATAGTGGAAAATTAAATTAACTTACGTTGCTCTATTATAGACAGAGAATACCAAACAATAATTAATAAGTGTATTATATATTTTATAATTATAAAATATTCATAAAATGTTACGATTAAAGTGGAAAATTAAGTGATATATGAATTTATTAGTTTTTCGTTAGATTATAAGTTTTGAAACGTTTTAATTAGGGTAGAAAACTAATTTGTCTTTAATTTTAAATAGAGTTCTTAGTTTTGTCATATTCATACTTTTATGTCTACTATCTGGCCATGCATAGAATTAAACTTTATAAACACGTAGTTTAATGTTAATATTTAATTATAATAGATTATAACTATCAGCTTTTTTTTTTTCTAGAAACTCGGAAAAAATAATTCAGATATTTAAAAAATAACATCTCACTTCATATAAATTATGTTGAATGTTATATAAACATAAGTTTAAACTTTAAATATATTAAAGATGCATATTATAAATCATGTAAAATTAAATAATGATTTAAAATTAAATCTACTTACGTTGCTCTATAAGAGACAGAGAATACCCGATAATAATTAAAAAGTTTATAATATATTTTATAATTATAAAATATTCATAAAATGTTATGATTAAAGTGGGAAATCGAATAATTTTTTGAAATGCTATCAATGAATGTTTAAGTTTTTCGGTAGAATATAATTTTCGAAATATAATGATTAGGGTGGAAAATTCATTGAAATTTATTTGAAGTAGAGTTTTTGGTTATAATCTGTTCATCCATATATGTCTACTATCAGGCTATGCACAAAATTAAACATTATAAACACGTAGTTTAATGTTAATATTTAATTATAATAGATTATAACTAACAGCTTTTTTTATTTTTAGAAACTCGGAAAATTAAATGCAAATATTTAAAAAATAACATCTCACTTCATATAAATTATGTTGAATGTTATATAAACATAAGTTTAAACTTTAAATATATTAAATATGCATATTATAAATCGTGTAAAATTAAATAATGATTTAAAATTAAATCAACTTACGTTGCTCTATAATAGACAGAGAATAGCCGATAATAATTAACAAGTTTATAATATATTTTATAATTATAAAATATTCATGAAATGTTAGGATTTAAGTGGAAAATCGAATAATTTTTTGAAATGTTATCAATGAATTTTTAAGTTTTTCGGTAGAATATAATTTTCGAAACATAATAATTAGGGTGGAAAAATCATTTGAACTTAATTTGAAGTAGATTTCTTAGTTATAACATATTCAAACTTATATGTCTACTATCAGGCCATGCATAGAATTAATCATTATAAACACAGTAGTTTAAGGTTAATATTTAATTATAATAGTTTATAGCTAAAAGTTTTATTTTTAGAAAACCTCGGAAACATGAGTGTAGATATTTAATAAATAAACTCACACTTTTTATCTAAATAATGTTAAATATTATTGCACGAGCCAAAACTATTCTTCTTCCACCAAGCCACACTACGCCAACAACTAAGCCACTGCCTACTTTACCGCCGCGTATTGGTCGGGTAGATTACCTGGTATGCCTACGCCTCAATTCCGTCCGGATAGGCAACTAGACGGGCACGACGACACCGAGTAATGGGACAAGGGAGTTTGGACTTAGGATGCTTCAGTTTAGTTATGGGGCGGGGGTCTCTGTGGTCGATCCGGCCTGGTGCAATGACCCTAGAGCTCACAAAACCATGGGACAATACTTAAAACAAAAACTTAAACTATTTGAAGTCCGGTCACGGTGGTGGTCTGCCGAAGAGGTGAACAGGACGCGGGACTCGACGACCTGGGCGGCCTCTCACACACCCACAGTGGGTGCTGGAGGACTTACGCAACACCACGCTCACGCTGATGGAAAGATGGCCTCGACAACAGCGACAGTGCGACACCCATATGCGGGATTTACTGGTCAATAAATGGATGACGTGAGGTATTAGATTTAAATAAACTTACGAGATGCGCCTTGGTGTAAACAGTAAATTTATTTTTCTTCACAATGAACGTACATACAAAAAACTCCAACTTGTGTTTATCACGGCAAGAATAATGTTCACTATGCGCTCAATGCGACTTACAATATAACTATTTCAAAACAACAATAAGTGGAGTCGCTTTAATAGCGAACATCACAGACGACAAAAAAACAACAAAAATACTACTAATAATAATAATAATAATTCAGATAATAAGGGCGTTGGCCGCAGAACAGATAAAACGAGAGAAACACAATGAGAATATAAATCCAGGCAAAAGGCCGAATAATAATTAATAATTGATTACACAAAAGACTAAAGACAAAAACAAAGAAATTAAATAAACTTAATCAGTATTGGAATAGTTGGAGCCGACATGGCTAAGTGGTGGATGGAGGAGACGGGAGACCAGATTACGACAGGTGCAGTCGCACAGCGATTAGCAAAACGCGATAGCCCAATTTAATCGCGGCGCGAACAATTATATTAATATATGATTAACCGTTAAATATATTTTAGATAAATATTATAAATACTCAATAGTGGAAAATTAAATTAACATACGTTGTGCTAATATCCACAGAGAATACCCGATAATAATTAAAAAGTTTATAATATATTTTATAATTATAAAATATTCATAAAATGTTATGATTAAAGTGGGAAATCGAATAATTTTTTGAAATGCTATCAATGAATGTTTAAGTTTTTCGGTAGAATATAATTTTCGAAATATAATGATAAGGGTGGAAAATTCATTGAAATTTATTTGAAGTAGAGTTTTTGGTTATAATCTGTTCATCCTTATATGTCTACTATCAGGCTATGCACAAAATTAAACATTATAAACACGTAGTTTAAGGTTATTATTTAATTATATAGATTATAACTAACAATTTTATTATTTTTTTTAGAAACTCAGACAAAATAATTCAGATATTTTAAAAATAAAATCACACTTCTTGTCGCAATTAAGTATGTTGAATATTATACAAACATATGATTAACCGTGAAATATATTTTAGATGCATATTATAAATACTAAATAGTGGAAAATTAAATTAACTTACGTTGCTCTATTATAGACAGAGAATACCAAACAATAATTAATAAGTGTATTATATATTTTATAATTATAAAATATTCATAAAATGTTACGATTAAAGTGGAAAATTAAGTGATATATGAATTTATTAGTTTTTCGTTAGATTATAAGTTTTGAAACGTTTTAATTAGGGTAGAAAACTAATTTGTCTTTAATTTTAAATAGAGTTCTTAGTTTTGTCATATTCATACTTTTATGTCTACTATCAGGCTATGCACAAAATTAAACATTATAAACACGTAGTTTAATGTTAATATTTAATTATAATAGATTATAACTAACAGCTTTTTTTATTTTTAGAAACTCGGAAAATTAAATGCAAATATTTAAAAAATAACATCTCACTTCATATAAATTATGTTGAATGTTATATAAACATAAGTTTAAACTTTAAATATAATAAATATGCATATTATAAATCGTGTAAAATTAAATAATGATTTAAAATTAAATCAACTTACGTTGCTCTATAATAGACAGAGAATAGCCGATAATAATTAACAAGTTTATAATATATTTTATAATTATAAAATATTCATGAAATGTTAGGATTTAAGTGGAAAATCGAGTAATTTTTTGAAATGTTATCAATGAATTTTTAAGTTTTTCGGTAGAATATAATTTTCGAAACATAATAATTAGGGTGGAAAAATCATTTGAACTTAATTTGAAGTAGATTTCTTAGTTATAACATATTCAAACTTATATGTCTACTATCAGGCCATGCATAGAATTAATCATTATAAACACAGTAGTTTAAGGTTAATATTTAATTATAATAGTTTATAGCTAAAAGTTTTATTTTTAGAAAACCTCGGAAACATGAGTGTAGATATTTAATAAATAAACTCACACTTTTTATCTAAATAATGTTAAATATTATTGTACGAGCCAAAACTATTCTTCTTCCACCAAGCCACACTACGCCAACAACTAAGCCACTGCCTACTTTACCGCCGCGTATTGGTCGGGTAGATTACCTGGTATGCCTACGCCTCAATTCCGTCCGGATAGGCAACTAGACGGGCACGACGACACCGAGTAATGGGACAAGGGAGTTTGGACTTAGGATGCTTCAGTTTAGTTATGGGGCGGGGGTCTCTGTGGTCGATCCGGCCTGGTGCAATGACCCTAGAGCTCACAAAACCATGGGACAATACTTAAAACTAAAACTTAAACTATTTGAAGTCCGGTCACGGTGGTGGTCTGCCGAAGAGGTGAACAGGACGCGGGACTCGACGACTTGGGCGGCCTCTCACACACCCACAGTGGGTGCTGGAGGACTTACGCAACACCACGCTCACGCTGATGGAAAGATGGCCTCGACAACAGCGACAGTGCGACACCCATATGCGGGATTTACTGGTCAATAAATGGATGACGTGAGGTATTAGATTTAAATAAACTTACGAGATGCGCCTTGGTGTAAACAGTAAATTTATTTTTCTTCACAATGAACGTACATACAAAAAACTCCAACTTGTGTTTATCACGGCAAGAATAATGTTCAATATGCGCTCAATGCGACTTACAATATAACTATTTCAAAACAACAATAAGTGGAGTCGCTTTAATAGCGAACATCACAGACGACAAAAAAACAACAAAAATACTACTAATAATAATAATAATAATTCAGATAATAAGGGCGTTGGCCGCAGAACAGATAAAACGAGAGAAACACAATGAGAATATAAATCCAGGCAAAAGGCCGAATAATAATTAATAATTGATTACACAAAAGACTAAAGACAAAAACAAAGAAATTAAATAAACTTAATCAGTATTGGAATAGTTGGAGCCGACATGGCTAAGTGGTGGATGGAGGAGACGGGAGACCAGATTACGACAGGTGCAGTCGCACAGCGATTAGCAAAACGCGATAGCCCAATTTAATCGCGGCGCGAACAATTATATTAATATATGATTAACCGTTAAATATATTTTAGATAAATATTATAAATACTCAATAGTGGAAAATTAAATTAACATACGTTGTGCTAATATCCACAGAGAATACCCGATAATAATTAAAAAGTTTATAATATATTTTATAATTATAAAATATTCATAAAATGTTATGATTAAAGTGGGAAATCGAATAATTTTTTGAAATGCTATCAATGAATGTTTAAGTTTTTCGGTAGAATATAATTTTCGAAATATAATGATTAGGGTGGAAAATTCATTGAAATTTATTTGAAGTAGAGTTTTTGGTTATAATCTGTTCATCCTTATATGTCTACTATCAGGCTATGCACAAAATTAAACATTATAAACACGTAGTTTAAGGTTATTATTTAATTATATAGATTATAACTAACAATTTTATTATTTTTTTTAGAAACTCAGACAAAATAATTCAGATATTTTAAAAATAAAATCACACTTCTTGTCGCAATTAAGTATGTTGAATATTATACAAACATATGATTAACCGTGAAATATATTTTAGATGCATATTATAAATACTAAATAGTGGAAAATTAAATTAACTTACGTTGCTCTATTATAGACAGAGAATACCAAACAATAATTAATAAGTGTATTATATATTTTATAATTATAAAATATTCATAAAATGTTACGATTAAAGTGGAAAATTAAGTGATATATGAATTTATTAGTTTTTCGTTAGATTATAAGTTTTGAAACGTTTTAATTAGGGTAGAAAACTAATTTGTCTTTAATTTTAAATAGAGTTCTTAGTTTTGTCATATTCATACTTTTATGTCTACTATCTGGCCATGCATAGAATTAAACTTTATAAACACGTAGTTTAATGTTAATATTTAATTATAATAGATTATAACTATCAGCTTTTTTTTTTTCTAGAAACTCGGAAAAAATAATTCAGATATTTAAAAAATAACATCTCACTTCATATAAATTATGTTGAATGTTATATAAACATAAGTTTAAACTTTAAATATATTAAAGATGCATATTATAAATCATGTAAAATTAAATAATGATTTAAAATTAAATCTACTTACGTTGCTCTATAAGAGACAGAGAATACCAAACAATAATTAATAAGTGTATTATATATTTTATAATTATGAAATATTCATAAAATGTTACGATTAAAGTGGAAAATTAAGTGATATATGAATTTATTAGTTTTTCGTTAGATTATAAGTTTTGAAACGTTTTAATTAGGGTAGAAAACTAATTTGACTTTAATTTTAAATAGAGTTCTTAGTTTTGTCATATTCATACTTTTATGTCTACTATCAGGCCATGCATAGAATTAATCATTATAAACACAGTAGTTTAAGGTTAATATTTAATTATAATAGTTTATAGCTAAAAGTTTTATTTTAGAAAACCTCACAAATTTATTATTTTTATTAGAATCTCAGACAAAATAATTCAGATATTTTAAAAATAAAATCACACTTCTTGTCGCAATTAGGTATGTTGAATATTATACAAACATATGATTAACCGTGAAATATATTTTAGATGCATATTATAAATACTAAATAGTGGAAAATTAAATCAACTTACGTTGCTCTATTATAGACAGAGAATACCAAACAATAATTAATAAGTGTATAATATATTTTATAATTATAAAATATTCATAAAATGTTATGATTAAAGTGGGAAATCGAATAAATTTTTGAAATGCTATCAATGAATGTTTAAGTTTTTCGGTAGAATATAATTTTCGAAATATAATGATTAGGGTGGAAAATTCATTGAAATTTATTTGAAGTAGAGTTTTTGGTTATAATCTGTTCATCCTTATATGTCTACTATCAGGCTATGCACAAAATTAAACATTATAAACACGTAGTTTAAGGTTATTATTTAATTATATAGATTATAACTAACAATTTTATTATTTTTTTTAGAAACTCAGACAAAATAATTCAGATATTTTATAAATAAAATCACACTTCTTGTCGCAATTAGGTATGTTGAATATTATACAAACATATGATTAACCGTGAAATATATTTTAGATGCATATTATAAATACTAAATAGTGGAAAATTAAATCAACTTACGTTGCTCTATTTTAGACAGAGAATACCAAACAATAATTAATAAGTGTATAATATATTTTATAATTATATAATATTCATAAAATGTTATGATTAAAGTGGAAAATCGAGTATTTTTTTGAAATGTTTGCAATGAATTTTTAAGTTTTTCGGTAGAATATAATTTTCGAAACATAATGATTAGGGTGAAAAAATCGTTTGAATTTAATTGGAAGTAGATTTTTTAGTTATAACATAATTTCAAACTTATATGTCTACTATCAGGCCACGCATAGAATTAATCATTATAAACACAGTAGTTTAAGGTTAATATTTAATTATAATAGATTATAACTATCAGCTTTTTTTTTTCTAGAAACTCGGAAAAAATAATTCAGATATTTAAAAAATAAAATCACACTTCATATCTCAATTATGTTGATTGTTATATAAACATAAGTGTTCGCGCCGAAAGCTAATCGCTTATCGTCACGTCGATAGGGTTGACGACACCGTCCTAATTACGCCTTCCCCGTCTCTTTCACACCACTCCGACCGTAATGTTTTAAGTGTGCAATTATTAATATTATTAAACTATCTAGGTATTTATTCTTTTTGTTTACTATCATGTTATTTAATTATTAGTCGGCCCGTTGCTGCATATGTTTATTATCATATTTTGCATATCTTTCGTATTACTGATTTTTATGGTCTTTGTTCTTGTCATATTTAGTATCATTATTGTTTTTTTCTTTTATACGCCAACGCCCTTGTTTATATGTTCATTATTGTTGTTGTTGGCGTCAAACTGTCTGCCGTTGTGTCGTTTTTTGCCGTCGTGTTTGTTCGCTATTAAAGCGACAACAAATAATTTTTTGTACGTAAGTTGTATTTTTTCTTCCGCTATTGCAGCGACTTCGTATTTTGTTTATATTATACTTCGTTCACTGTTTTATTGTAAGTCGCATTAAGCGCATAATATGTATAATTTGTCACGATAAGTCGCATTAAGCGCTTATATATAATAAACTGTTTTTCATAACCTACACCAATTACTTGTTGTTTCGCCTCTTCATTGTGAAGCCCCATTAACCACTAGACGCCAATCTGTCTACCGAGTATTGGGTGTCACATTATCGCAGCTGTCAGGCCCCCTTTTGTGTCAGCGATTAAGTCTTCCGTTGCGTAAGTCCGCCAGCAACTAATCGTTGTGTGAGAGGCCGCCCAGGTCGTCTAGAATAGTCCACGTCTGCGGCTGATCACCATCGTCACCGGACTTCCGTAACTTAAGTTTAATTTTAAGTCTTGTCCCAGATTTTGTAAGCTCTGTGATCATTGCACCATATCGATTCGATCACAGAGCCCCCTTCCCATAACTAACTTGCACATCCAAATTCCTCCCAGTCTTTCCCGTAAGTCGTCGTTTATGTGTATGAGCTTGCCTACACACCACATATCGGACGTATGCGTTTAGTTGCCTATCCATTCTCTTTTACGGCGTTGATTGGTTACCACTGAGGCAAACTCGTTGCCTAAATTGCTCTCGAACGTTTTCGAGTGGTCCTTCAAAATAGCCTCTACTTAGAGCGTACACAATATGATTAACCGTTAAAAATATTTAAGATGCATATTATAAATCGTGTAAAATTAAATAATGATTTAAAATTAAATCAACTTACGTTGCTCTATTTTAGACAGAGAATACCCGAAAATAATTAATAAGTGTATAATATATTTTATAATTATAAAATATTCATAAAATGTTATGATTAATGGAAAATCATGTGATTTTGAAATGTTTTCAATGAATTTTTAAGTTTTTTGGTAAAATATAAATTTCGAAAAATAATAATAAGGGTAGAAAAATCAATTGAAATTAATTTGAACTAGAGTTTTTGGTTATAAACTTTTCATCCTTATATGTCTACTATCAGGCTATGCATAAAATTAAACAACATAAACACGTAGTTTAAGATTATTATTTAACTATATAGATTATAACTAAAAATTTAATTTTTTTTTTAGAAACTCGGAAAAATAATTCAGATATTTAAAAAATAAAATCACATTTCATATCTCAATTATGTTGATTATTATATAAACATAAGATTAACCGTTAAATATATTTAAGATGCATATTATAAATTGTGTAAAATTAAATAATGATTTAATATTAAATCAACTTACGTTGCTCTATTATAGACAGAGAATATCCGAAAATAATTAATAAGAGTATAATATATTTTATAATTATAAAATATTCATAAAATGTTATGATTAAAGTGGAAAATCAAGTGATTTTTTGAAATGTTTGCAATGAATTTTTAAGTTTTTCGTTAGAATATGATTTTCGAAACATAATAATAAGGGTAGGAAAATTAATTGAAATTTATTTGAACTAGAGTTTTTGGTTATAAACTGTTTATCCTTATATGTCTACTATCAGGCTATGCATAAAATTAATCATTATAAACACGTAGTTTAAGGTTATTATTTAATTATATAGATTATAACTAACAATTTTATTTTTTTTTTAGAAACTCAGAAAAATAATTCAGATATTTAAAATAAAAGCACACTTCATATCTCAATTATGTTGATTATTATATAAACATATGATTAACCGTTAAATAGATTTAAGATGCATATTATAAATCGTGTAAAATTAAATAATGATTTAAAATTAAATCAACTTACGTTGCTCTATTATAGACAGAGAATACCCGAAAATAATTAATAAGAGTATAATATATTTTATAATTATAAAATATTCATAAAATGATACGATTAAAGTGGAAAATCGAGTATTTTTTTGAAATGTTTGCAATGAATTTTTAAGTTTTTCGGTAGAATATAATTTTCGAAACATAATGATTAGGGTGAAAAAATCGTTTGAATTTAATTGGAAGTAGATTTCTTAGTTATAACATATTCAAAATTATATGTCTACTATCAGGCCATGCCTAGAATATTTTTATACACATAGTTTATGGTTAATATTTAATTATAATAGATTATAACTAACAGCTTTATTTTTTTTTAGAAACTCGGAAAATTGAATGCAAATATTTATAAAATAACATCTCACTTCATATAAATTATGTTGAATATAACATAAACTTAAAATCAGGGATCGAAACCGGTTTTTCTAAAACCGGTTAGAACCGCGGTTTTTTCATTATTGAACACCGGAACCGGAACCGACACCAAAAGCTTTAAAACACCGGTTAAAAAAACATAACTGAAACCCGAGGCCTTTAAAAAACCGTTTATAAAACCCAAACCGAAACCATAGAATTGAAAAACCGTTCTTGATCAGTTCTTGAAAAACCGATTAAAATTTAAAATCAATATCGGTTTCTTCAAATTGTATAAAGTTAATTATATTATTTATAATTCTAGTTAAAACGAGTATTTTCATTCGAAGAAAATAATATAATGTTGGAATGTATTAATAAAAATCCCGATGCTCTTAGGTAATCACTAATCAGTATTACGAAATATCTATTGGTAATACGAATATTGTTCTATTTATATTTTATATTATTCCTATATTTATTATATTGGTTTTAAATTAAAATATAATATAACTACTATTATTGTGTCCGCCCCTATGCGGTTATACATGTTTGTAATCACTAATCAGTAATCTGTATTGTTGTTATATTATATTAATTGTAATGTTATTATTTATTGCCTATTGAGTATTGGTAATAAAAACGACAAATGTTATTAAAAAATAGAAATATGTAAATTTCTAACAATCTCTTGGATTAAAAATGTGTGTTAAACGTGTATTTATAGATACCTTTTTAAATAACAGAATTGTCAATACTCCAATAACCTTTTTTAGCAACTATCCATTTAAATTTAAATTTAATATTTTGTTCAAATATCATAAGCATAACATGAGATGTGATTTAACATGACATATCATGAGATTTATTATACTGCAGTCTGTAATATAATGCAATATTATTGTAAATTACAATTAAATATTAATGTAATGTAATCGAATAATATGATAATAATAATATGATCTCTATAATATGTTGTATGCAAAAGCAAGTAGGTACCTACTACCTACGTTGTTGAGAACACGAAATTAGTTCTGTTGATCATAACTTGGCATATTGTATGTACATTCTACACTAAGTGTACAAATCGGATACCTATATTTTAATTTTTAGGCTCAGCCCATAATAGTTAATACTGTTAATAGATAGATAATAAAAATTGGGTTAACGGTTTTTAGATGTAGGAAAATAGAATAACAATTTAAAACAGCGTTCCAAAAACCAAAACCAAACATTTTCAAAAACCGTTCTTGAAACCGATAAATTTTTTAAAAAACCTTTTTTGAAACCGAAACCAAAACCAAAAAGTTTGAAAAACCGATCTTAAAACCTAAACCAAAAACAGAAAATTTAGAAAACCGTTCTAAAAAACCGAAACCGAAACTGTTAAAATATGAAACGGTTTCGATCCCTGCTTAAAATTAAACTTAAAATGTATTTAAGACGCATATTATAAATAGTTTTAAACTAAATAATGATTTAAAATTAAATCAACTTAAGTTGCTCTATTATAGACAGAGGAAACCCGATAATAATTAAAAAGTTTATAATATATTTTATAATTATAAAATATTCATAAAATGTTATGATTAAAGTGGGAAATCGAATAATTTTTTGAAATGCTATCAATGAATGTTTAAGTTTTTCGGTAGAATATAATTTTCGTAACATAATAATAAGGGTAGGAGAATTAATTGAAATTAATTTGAACTAGAGTTTTTGGTTATAACCTGTTCATCCTTATATGTCTACTATCAGGCTATACATATAATTAAACATTATAAACACGTTAGTTTAAGGTTAATATATAATTATAATAGTTTAAATCTAACTGTTATATTTAAAACAAGTTGGAAAATTGAATGCAGATATTTAAAAAATAAAATCACGATATTTATCTAAATATTTAGGTTGAATATTATATAATTATAAGATTAAACTTTATATATATTTTAGATGCATATAATAAATCGTGTGAAATTATATTATTATATAAAATTTCATCAACTTACGTTGTACTATAATAGACATAGAATACCCGATAGTATTTATTAATAAGAGTAAAATATATTTTATAATTATAAAATATTTATTATTCATAAAAGGTTACGATTAAAGTTCAAAATCTAGTGATTGATTTGAAATGCTTGCAATGATTTTTCAATTTTTTTTTGTAGAATATAAATCTCGAAACATAAGAATTAGGGTACAAAATTCAATTGAACATAATTTGAAATACAGTTTTTAGTTATAACATATTCAAACTTATATGTCTACAATCAGGCCATGCATAGAATTTATATAAACATAGTTTAAGGTTAATATTTAATTTTAATACATTATAACTAACAGTCTTTTTTTCTTTAGAAACTCGGAAAAAATAATTCAGATATTTAAAAAATAGAATCACACTTCTTATCTCAGTTATGTTGTATATAATATAAACATATGATTAACCGTTAAATATATTTAAGATGCATATTATAAATCGTGTAAAATTAAATGATGCTTTTAAATTAAACCAGCTTACTTAGCTCTATAATCAACAGAGAATATCCGATAATAATTATTAATAAGTGTATAATATATTTGATAGTTATAAAATATTCATACATTTTTATGATTAAAGTGGAAAATCAATTGATTTATTTGAAATGTTTTCAATGAATTTTTAAGTTTTTTGGTAAAATATAATTTTTGAAACATAATAATAAGGGTAGAAAAATCAATTGAAATTAATTTGAACTAGAGTTTTTGGTTATAAACTTTTCATCCTTATATGTCTACTATCAGGCTATGCATAAAATTAAACAACATAAACACGTAGTTTAAGGTTATTATTTAACTATATAGATTATAACTAAAAATTTTATTTTTTTTTTAGAAACTCGGAAAAATAATTCAGATATTTAAAAAATAAAATCACATTTCATATCTCAATTATGTTGATTATTATATAAACATAAGATTAACCGTTAAATATATTTAAGATGCATATTATAAATTGTGTAAAATTAAATAATGATTTAATATTAAATCAACTTACGTTGCTCTATTATAGACAGAGAATATCCGAAAATAATTAATAAGAGTATAATATATTTTATAATTATAAAATATTCATAAAATGTTATGATTAAAGTGGAAAATCAAGTGATTTTTTGAAATGTTTGCAATGAATTTTTAAGTTTTTCGTTAGAATATGATTTTCGAAACATAATAATAAGGGTAGGAAAATTAATTGAAATTTATTTGAACTAGAGTTTTTGGTTATAAACTGTTTATCCTTATATGTCTACTATCAGGCTATGCATAAAATTAATCATTATAAACACGTAGTTTAAGGTTATTATTTAATTATATAGATTATAACTAACAATTTTATTTTTTTTTTAGAAACTCAGAAAAATAATTCAGATATTTAAAATAAAAGCACACTTCATATCTCAATTATGTTGATTATTATATAAACATATGATTAACCGTTAAATAGATTTAAGATGCATATTATAAATCGTGTAAAATTAAATAATGATTTAAAATTAAATCAACTTACGTTGCTCTATTATAGACAGAGAATACCCGAAAATAATTAATAAGAGTATAATATATTTTATAATTATAAAATATTCATAAAATGATACGATTAAAGTGGAAAATCGAGTATTTTTTTGAAATGTTTGCAATGAATTTTTAAGTTTTTCGGTAGAATATAATTTTCGAAACATAATGATTAGGGTGAAAAAATCGTTTGAATTTAATTGGAAGTAGATTTCTTAGTTATAACATATTCAAAATTATATGTCTACTATCAGGCCATGCCTAGAATATTTTTATACACATAGTTTATGGTTAATATTTAATTATAATAGATTATAACTAACAGCTTTATTTTTTTTTAGAAACTCGGAAAATTGAATGCAAATATTTATAAAATAACATCTCACTTCATATAAATTATGTTGAATATAACATAAACTTAAAATCAGGGATCGAAACCGGTTTTTCTAAAACCGGTTAGAACCGCGGTTTTTTCATTATTGAACACCGGAACCGGAACCGACACCAAAAGCTTTAAAACACCGGTTAAAAAAACATAACTGAAACCCGAGGCCTTTAAAAAACCGTTTATAAAACCCAAACCGAAACCATAGAATTGAAAAACCGTTCTTGATCAGTTCTTGAAAAACCGATTAAAATTTAAAATCAATATCGGTTTCTTCAAATTGTATAAAGTTAATTATATTATTTATAATTCTAGTTAAAACGAGTATTTTCATTCGAAGAAAATAATATAATGTTGGAATGTATTAATAAAAATCCCGATGCTCTTAGGTAATCACTAATCAGTATTACGAAATATCTATTGGTAATACGAATATTGTTCTATTTATATTTTATATTATTCCTATATTTATTATATTGGTTTTAAATTAAAATATAATATAACTACTATTATTGTGTCCGCCCCTATGCGGTTATACATGTTTGTAATCACTAATCAGTAATCTGTATTGTTGTTATATTATATTAATTGTAATGTTATTATTTATTGCCTATTGAGTATTGGTAATAAAAACGACAAATGTTATTAAAAAATAGAAATATGTAAATTTCTAACAATCTCTTGGATTAAAAATGTGTGTTAAACGTGTATTTATAGATACCTTTTTAAATAACAGAATTGTCAATACTCCAATAACCTTTTTTAGCAACTATCCATTTAAATTTAAATTTAATATTTTGTTCAAATATCATAAGCATAACATGAGATGTGATTTAACATGACATATCATGAGATTTATTATACTGCAGTCTGTAATATAATGCAATATTATTGTAAATTACAATTAAATATTAATGTAATGTAATCGAATAATATGATAATAATAATATGATCTCTATAATATGTTGTATGCAAAAGCAAGTAGGTACCTACTACCTACGTTGTTGAGAACACGAAATTAGTTCTGTTGATCATAACTTGGCATATTGTATGTACATTCTACACTAAGTGTACAAATCGGATACCTATATTTTAATTTTTAGGCTCAGCCCATAATAGTTAATACTGTTAATAGATAGATAATAAAAATTGGGTTAACGGTTTTTAGATGTAGGAAAATAGAATAACAATTTAAAACAGCGTTCCAAAAACCAAAACCAAACATTTTCAAAAACCGTTCTTGAAACCGATAAATTTTTTAAAAAACCTTTTTTGAAACCGAAACCAAAACCAAAAAGTTTGAAAAACCGATCTTAAAACCTAAACCAAAAACAGAAAATTTAGAAAACCGTTCTAAAAAACCGAAACCGAAACTGTTAAAATATGAAACGGTTTCGATCCCTGCTTAAAATTAAACTTAAAATGTATTTAAGACGCATATTATAAATAGTTTTAAACTAAATAATGATTTAAAATTAAATCAACTTAAGTTGCTCTATTATAGACAGAGGAAACCCGATAATAATTAAAAAGTTTATAATATATTTTATAATTATAAAATATTCATAAAATGTTATGATTAAAGTGGGAAATCGAATAATTTTTTGAAATGCTATCAATGAATGTTTAAGTTTTTCGGTAGAATATAATTTTCGTAACATAATAATAAGGGTAGGAGAATTAATTGAAATTAATTTGAACTAGAGTTTTTGGTTATAACCTGTTCATCCTTATATGTCTACTATCAGGCTATACATATAATTAAACATTATAAACACGTTAGTTTAAGGTTAATATATAATTATAATAGTTTAAATCTAACTGTTATATTTAAAACAAGTTGGAAAATTGAATGCAGATATTTAAAAAATAAAATCACGATATTTATCTAAATATTTAGGTTGAATATTATATAATTATAAGATTAAACTTTATATATATTTTAGATGCATATAATAAATCGTGTGAAATTATATTATTATATAAAATTTCATCAACTTACGTTGTACTATAATAGACATAGAATACCCGATAGTATTTATTAATAAGAGTAAAATATATTTTATAATTATAAAATATTTATTATTCATAAAAGGTTACGATTAAAGTTCAAAATCTAGTGATTGATTTGAAATGCTTGCAATGATTTTTCAATTTTTTTTTGTAGAATATAAATCTCGAAACATAAGAATTAGGGTACAAAATTCAATTGAACATAATTTGAAATACAGTTTTTAGTTATAACATATTCAAACTTATATGTCTACAATCAGGCCATGCATAGAATTTATATAAACATAGTTTAAGGTTAATATTTAATTTTAATACATTATAACTAACAGTCTTTTTTTCTTTAGAAACTCGGAAAAAATAATTCAGATATTTAAAAAATAGAATCACACTTCTTATCTCAGTTATGTTGTATATAATATAAACATATGATTAACCGTTAAATATATTTAAGATGCATATTATAAATCGTGTAAAATTAAATGATGCTTTTAAATTAAACCAGCTTACTTAGCTCTATAATCAACAGAGAATATCCGATAATAATTATTAATAAGTGTATAATATATTTGATAGTTATAAAATATTCATACATTTTTATGATTAAAGTGGAAAATCAATTGATTTATTTGAAATGTTTTCAATGAATTTTTAAGTTTTTTGGTAAAATATAATTTTTGAAACATAATAATAAGGGTAGAAAAATCAATTGAAATTAATTTGAACTAGAGTTTTTGGTTATAAACTTTTCATCCTTATATGTCTACTATCAGGCTATGCATAAAATTAAACAACATAAACACGTAGTTTAAGGTTATTATTTAACTATATAGATTATAACTAAAAATTTTATTTTTTTTTTAGAAACTCGGAAAAATAATTCAGATATTTAAAAAATAAAATCACATTTCATATCTCAATTATGTTGATTATTATATAAACATAAGATTAACCGTTAAATATATTTAAGATGCATATTATAAATTGTGTAAAATTAAATAATGATTTAATATTAAATCAACTTACGTTGCTCTATTATAGACAGAGAATATCCGAAAATAATTAATAAGAGTATAATATATTTTATAATTATAAAATATTCATAAAATGTTATGATTAAAGTGGAAAATCAAGTGATTTTTTGAAATGTTTGCAATGAATTTTTAAGTTTTTCGTTAGAATATGATTTTCGAAACATAATAATAAGGGTAGGAAAATTAATTGAAATTTATTTGAACTAGAGTTTTTGGTTATAAACTGTTTATCCTTATATGTCTACTATCAGGCTATGCATAAAATTAATCATTATAAACACGTAGTTTAAGGTTATTATTTAATTATATAGATTATAACTAACAATTTTATTTTTTTTTTAGAAACTCAGAAAAATAATTCAGATATTTAAAATAAAAGCACACTTCATATCTCAATTATGTTGATTATTATATAAACATATGATTAACCGTTAAATAGATTTAAGATGCATATTATAAATCGTGTAAAATTAAATAATGATTTAAAATTAAATCAACTTACGTTGCTCTATTATAGACAGAGAATACCCGAAAATAATTAATAAGAGTATAATATATTTTATAATTATAAAATATTCATAAAATGATACGATTAAAGTGGAAAATCGAGTATTTTTTTGAAATGTTTGCAATGAATTTTTAAGTTTTTCGGTAGAATATAATTTTCGAAACATAATGATTAGGGTGAAAAAATCGTTTGAATTTAATTGGAAGTAGATTTCTTAGTTATAACATATTCAAAATTATATGTCTACTATCAGGCCATGCCTAGAATATTTTTATACACATAGTTTATGGTTAATATTTAATTATAATAGATTATAACTAACAGCTTTATTTTTTTTTAGAAACTCGGAAAATTGAATGCAAATATTTATAAAATAACATCTCACTTCATATAAATTATGTTGAATATAACATAAACTTAAAATCAGGGATCGAAACCGGTTTTTCTAAAACCGGTTAGAACCGCGGTTTTTTCATTATTGAACACCGGAACCGGAACCGACACCAAAAGCTTTAAAACACCGGTTAAAAAAACATAACTGAAACCCGAGGCCTTTAAAAAACCGTTTATAAAACCCAAACCGAAACCATAGAATTGAAAAACCGTTCTTGATCAGTTCTTGAAAAACCGATTAAAATTTAAAATCAATATCGGTTTCTTCAAATTGTATAAAGTTAATTATATTATTTATAATTCTAGTTAAAACGAGTATTTTCATTCGAAGAAAATAATATAATGTTGGAATGTATTAATAAAAATCCCGATGCTCTTAGGTAATCACTAATCAGTATTACGAAATATCTATTGGTAATACGAATATTGTTCTATTTATATTTTATATTATTCCTATATTTATTATATTGGTTTTAAATTAAAATATAATATAACTACTATTATTGTGTCCGCCCCTATGCGGTTATACATGTTTGTAATCACTAATCAGTAATCTGTATTGTTGTTATATTATATTAATTGTAATGTTATTATTTATTGCCTATTGAGTATTGGTAATAAAAACGACAAATGTTATTAAAAAATAGAAATATGTAAATTTCTAACAATCTCTTGGATTAAAAATGTGTGTTAAACGTGTATTTATAGATACCTTTTTAAATAACAGAATTGTCAATACTCCAATAACCTTTTTTAGCAACTATCCATTTAAATTTAAATTTAATATTTTGTTCAAATATCATAAGCATAACATGAGATGTGATTTAACATGACATATCATGAGATTTATTATACTGCAGTCTGTAATATAATGCAATATTATTGTAAATTACAATTAAATATTAATGTAATGTAATCGAATAATATGATAATAATAATATGATCTCTATAATATGTTGTATGCAAAAGCAAGTAGGTACCTACTACCTACGTTGTTGAGAACACGAAATTAGTTCTGTTGATCATAACTTGGCATATTGTATGTACATTCTACACTAAGTGTACAAATCGGATACCTATATTTTAATTTTTAGGCTCAGCCCATAATAGTTAATACTGTTAATAGATAGATAATAAAAATTGGGTTAACGGTTTTTAGATGTAGGAAAATAGAATAACAATTTAAAACAGCGTTCCAAAAACCAAAACCAAACATTTTCAAAAACCGTTCTTGAAACCGATAAATTTTTTAAAAAACCTTTTTTGAAACCGAAACCAAAACCAAAAAGTTTGAAAAACCGATCTTAAAACCTAAACCAAAAACAGAAAATTTAGAAAACCGTTCTAAAAAACCGAAACCGAAACTGTTAAAATATGAAACGGTTTCGATCCCTGCTTAAAATTAAACTTAAAATGTATTTAAGACGCATATTATAAATAGTTTTAAACTAAATAATGATTTAAAATTAAATCAACTTAAGTTGCTCTATTATAGACAGAGGAAACCCGATAATAATTAAAAAGTTTATAATATATTTTATAATTATAAAATATTCATAAAATGTTATGATTAAAGTGGGAAATCGAATAATTTTTTGAAATGCTATCAATGAATGTTTAAGTTTTTCGGTAGAATATAATTTTCGTAACATAATAATAAGGGTAGGAGAATTAATTGAAATTAATTTGAACTAGAGTTTTTGGTTATAACCTGTTCATCCTTATATGTCTACTATCAGGCTATACATATAATTAAACATTATAAACACGTTAGTTTAAGGTTAATATATAATTATAATAGTTTAAATCTAACTGTTATATTTAAAACAAGTTGGAAAATTGAATGCAGATATTTAAAAAATAAAATCACGATATTTATCTAAATATTTAGGTTGAATATTATATAATTATAAGATTAAACTTTATATATATTTTAGATGCATATAATAAATCGTGTGAAATTATATTATTATATAAAATTTCATCAACTTACGTTGTACTATAATAGACATAGAATACCCGATAGTATTTATTAATAAGAGTAAAATATATTTTATAATTATAAAATATTTATTATTCATAAAAGGTTACGATTAAAGTTCAAAATCTAGTGATTGATTTGAAATGCTTGCAATGATTTTTCAATTTTTTTTTGTAGAATATAAATCTCGAAACATAAGAATTAGGGTACAAAATTCAATTGAACATAATTTGAAATACAGTTTTTAGTTATAACATATTCAAACTTATATGTCTACAATCAGGCCATGCATAGAATTTATATAAACATAGTTTAAGGTTAATATTTAATTTTAATACATTATAACTAACAGTCTTTTTTTCTTTAGAAACTCGGAAAAAATAATTCAGATATTTAAAAAATAGAATCACACTTCTTATCTCAGTTATGTTGTATATAATATAAACATATGATTAACCGTTAAATATATTTAAGATGCATATTATAAATCGTGTAAAATTAAATGATGCTTTTAAATTAAACCAGCTTACTTAGCTCTATAATCAACAGAGAATATCCGATAATAATTATTAATAAGTGTATAATATATTTGATAGTTATAAAATATTCATACATTTTTATGATTAAAGTGGAAAATCAATTGATTTATTTGAAATGTTTTCAATGAATTTTTAAGTTTTTTGGTAAAATATAATTTTTGAAACATAATAATAAGGGTAGAAAAATCAATTGAAATTAATTTGAACTAGAGTTTTTGGTTATAAACTTTTCATCCTTATATGTCTACTATCAGGCTATGCATAAAATTAAACAACATAAACACGTAGTTTAAGGTTATTATTTAACTATATAGATTATAACTAAAAATTTTATTTTTTTTTTAGAAACTCGGAAAAATAATTCAGATATTTAAAATAAAAGCACACTTCATATCTCAATTATGTTGATTATTATATAAACATATGATTAACCGTTAAATATATTTAAGATGCATATTATAAATTGTGTAAAATTAAATAATGATTTAATATTAAATCAACTTACGTTGCTCTATTATAGACAGAGAATACCCGAAAATAATTAATAAGAGTATAATATATTTTATAATTATAAAATATTCATAAAATGTTATGATTAAAGTGGAAAATCAAGTGATTTTTTGAAATGTTTGCAATGTTTTTTTTTAGTTTTTCGGTAGAATATAATTTTCGAAACATAATTATAAGGTTAGAAAAATCATTTTAACTTAATTTGTCAGCCGCAACATCGCAGCCGTTCGGTGCACACGCATATTACGCTAATTCCCGTGTCGCGTAGAACAAGTTTCAAATCCTAACGGATTTTCTCCGTGTTTCTTTCTATTTACTCACAAAGCTGCTGCCACTTTCAAACTTCTGCAGAGGATAGTAATTATTATTTTATACTATTTTCGCACACACCTTACAAAAATTCACTCTTCTCTTCCATCAAAATAAAATCCAGTACTAATTAACTCTTATCTCGTACCTCCAAGTCACCGTCGCTACGGTGACCTTTGGACTCTAATTAAATAGTTCGGTTAGCATCATGTCGACCGTCTCGCGCACAAAGCCAGATAATGTTACACCAATTAAAATTAGAAACAATCAAATCATATCTAGAAACAGTAGAAATTCGTCAACAACCGATCCCAATAAAAGATCACTACTCACCTCACCTACAACACCTACAACTTGCGTAATGTTTCTATAAAAAAACCAAAATTATTTAATAATCGCTATAACGTACTCGCCGACCTTGACGATAATGGCGAGAACAACGACGTAGACGGGTCACCCAGTCAGGAACCAACGGATACTACCACACACACATCCGTAAAGGAAATATTGCCGCCACCCATATTTATTAAAGGAGTAGAAAATTTCACAGATGTACTTACTGAAGTTACAAACCTTATTGAACGTAACAGTTTTATATGCAAATCGTCATCCACCCACCTAAAGATCCAAACGGAAAAACCTGAAGACTATAGAACCTTAATCCATTTCCTAAAGGAAAATAATGCAGAGTTCCACACTTATCAGCTCCAATCTGAAAAACCGTTTAGAGTTGTTATAAGGAACCTCCACCCCACTACCTCAGTATCTGAAATCTCCTCAGCAATTGAGGAGATCGGTTTCGCTACTTGACAAGTCACAAACATTAGACACAATCTAACTAAAAACCATCTCCCTTTGTTTTTTGTTGATCTTGAGCCGGACTCAAGCAACCAAGATTTCTTCAAAGTCACGTCACTCTTGCACACAAAAATCAAGGTTGAAGAACCGCACAAACACCGGGAAATCCCCCAAGTGTTTAAACTGCCAGTCATACGGCCACACCAGGGCATACTGTGCTTATGCTCCACGCTGCGTAAAATGCGCCGAATACCATCACACCTCAACATGCAACAAATCACCAGACACTCCTGCTACCTGCGGCCTATGTAACGGGAATCATCCAGCCAACTACAAAGGCTGCACCGTGCATAAAGAACTTCAAAGCCGTCGCCGTCAACCATCCACCACTACCAAACTTAATCAACATTATCAACAACACCAACCCACACCACACCCAGCCCAGCCAAGCAGTTCAAACAGTCAACCATCCACCGCCAAATCCACAGGGTAGATCTTATGCAAATGTCTCGGGTAACTACACCACACCCACACATAGCTCGCCAACAAATCCACCTCCTCTCATTGAGAATAATGCTCTTTCAAATTTTATTAACGAATTCAAGTCCATCATTAATCCCCTGATCACTCTCCTTACCTCCTTAATAACTAACCTGTCATATAACAAACTTAAATGAACCATGCTCAGACCACTCCCCCGTTCTGCTGACAATTGATACGTTACCCCCCACTAAACCTCTCCCTCCGTTCCTCACGAATGGCCATATGGATTGGGAAAACTTCCAACTTACTCTAGATAAACAAATAAATCTAAAAACTCGTCTTAAATCTCCATCTGATATTGATGATGCAATTCACTCGTTTACCACTTCCATCTAAACAGCCGCCTGGTCGTCGTCTACTCCAACACCACCAAAATCCACAAATCAAAACCTTCCTACCTACGTTAGACATCTAATTGCTATCAAGCGTCGTGCCAGAGCTATATTGCAAAGAACTCAGTATCCCTCTGACAAACGCCACTATAATAATCTAACGCAACAACTAAAACGCACCCTCTCTGAAATCCGAACAGAGAGTTTTAATAAACATCTTTCCTCTCTTACTACAAAAGACAACTCGATATGGAAAGCTATGAAAAATATATTAAGAACCCCACAACAAATCTATGTCCTTAAAAATCCAGACGGTACCTGGACAACAAGCGATGAAGAGAAGGCAGAAATTTTCCGCGAACATCTTTCATCGACTTTTAAACCACACTACGCATTACTCAGCCCCATCAAAGTTGATGAAATAAACACATCCCTTGACTCTCTTTTGCCTATGATAATGCCACCCAAACATATATCTCCTCATGAAGTTGCATACCAAATTAATAAATCACAGAAACACAAATCTCCTGGGTACGATTTAATCACATCTGAAGTTGCAATTAATCTCCCAAAAAAAGCGTTACTGTTCCTCACTTTCATTTACAATTCTATGATAAGGCTCACCTACTTTCCTTTACTCTGGAAATATTCAATAATAATAATGATCCATAAGCCAGGAAAACCAGCAGAAATGCCTCAATCGTTCTGACCAATCAGCCTCCTACCCTACTTCTCAAACATTTTCGAAAAACTGATTCTTAAACGCCTCCTACCAGTTATAGAAAAAAACCTTCCCAATACTCAATTCGGGTTTAGGCATAATCATTCCACAATACATCAGATCCACCGTCTTGTACATAAGATCTCATTTTCTCTTGAAGAAAAGCTCATATGCACAGGAGTGTTCCTGGACGTTGAACAGGCATTCGATCGTGTTTGGCACCAAGGGCTCCTTCACGAAATTAAAGCATTTTTCCCTCCATACTTTTATTTACTTATTAAGTCATATCTTAGCGATCGCCACTTCTCTGTGCGCTCTGGAACAATTCTTTCAAATATTTCTAAAATAGAAGCTGGTGTCCCGCAAGGTGCAGTTATTGCACCACTCCTTTTTAACATCTACACCGCGGATCAACCCACTACTCAAAACACAATAGTAGCCGACTTTGCGGACGATTAAGCACTACTTGCATGCCACTCTGACCCAGACATAGCTGCTTCCTTTATGCAAACCCATCTTGATCTACTAGCCTCGTGGTACACAGAAATACAGAATGGGGCCTAAAATTAAACCAAACAAAATCGCTCCACTCTACCTTTACACTACGCCCCAGAGAATGTCCACAACTATTCCTCAATAATCAACCTTTACCCTACTCTCAAAACGTCAAATATCTTGGACTAACCCTAGACCGCCGGCTCACATGGGCTCCTCATATACGCTCCAAACGGTTAACGCTCAATGATCGTAGCCGCCAACTAAGACCCCTACTGACCTCCAAACATATTCATCTGAATAACAAGCTCCTTATTTACAAAATGCTTCTTAAACCAATATGGGTCTATGGTATACAGCTCTGGGGATCAGCAAAATCTACCAACATCAATAGAATTCAAACCTATCAATCCAAAACTCTAAGACAAATCACTAAAGCACCCCACACAGCATTTTTCAATGAAACTGATTGAATAAATATTTGTTATAAATTAAATTTTAAATATTTAAATTTTAAAATTTATTAAAATTTTAATAAATATTAAAGAAAACATATTTAAATTTAAATATTTAAAAGCATTTAAAAAAATATTAAATAATTAATATTGAATTATCGTTAAATAATAATATTTTATCAATTAATTAAACTAAATATTAAACAAACACAATTATTATTCAATGTTAAAAATGAATCTTGATTTAATTTTTAAAATATATTATTTAATAAATAACAAAACCCAATTTATATTATAATAATTATATACTAATTATATTTTCTATGTGAGTAGGTGGTAATTTTTTTTCAGTGTGTTTTTTAGTGAAAGAACTTATTATAAGGGAAGCGTTTTGTTGAGCCATAATAGTCGTTGACTGAAGGCTAATAAAAAAAAAAAAAAAAAAAAAAAGGGAAGCGTACCGTAAAAAAATATGTGCACATATTATATTCAGTAATTGTATGACTAAATAATAGTCTTGCTGCGCATTATATATATATTCCGCTCTATATATGTTATCTATTGTACCGGTTTATATTTGCGGTGTTTACTTTATTTATTAAAACTATAGACCGATGAGCGGAGAACATATTGCGTATCTATTACATTATTATATTGTTACTATAATATAATAATTTCGAATATATTATGTCCCTGCAGTTTTCATAATTTTAATAAATACTAAATAGCGATACACAGGTATGATTATAACTTATAAGGAATGAAAGTGTAATAAAAATAACTTTAAATATTATTATGAATTGTTGGCCAAATCTAAAGTTTACGCGTAGGACATAAAATATATAGGTACATTAAGGCCCGTTTCACTTGGACGCGAGCGTCCTAGGTTTAAAAACGTTTGTAAATCGTCCGTGTTTATTTATGATTACGACGTTTTTAAAACGCGGATTCGAATCGCCTAATGTGTAATCAGCTTATATAATATTATTATAAATTTAACCGGGTATTATGTCTAATATTATACTTTGGGCATTACTATTATATTTCATATTAATATATTATTATATTATTATTGTGGTAACTATTTTTATCGATAAGGCCCATCTTATCAGGTTATTCTGAAGTTGTTTGTGTTCGTGCACCATAGAGTAATATATTACTATATATTATATATTATATACTATATATTATATATTACTATATTATATTACTCTATGTTGTGCACTCGTGTCTATTATAGTAGTTGTCGTGTCAGTGTGCCCGTATGCGTATGCTATTCGCGTGTAATGGAGTAATGGCACTGAACTCTATACAGTGAGTAATGGACATCACGCGCGTTATCGACATTTAACACTATAAACGGTTTTTTTTTTTCATTTCACTGCGTCGTGTCGTCGAGTCGTCGTTGTGATTTCAAATTTGTGAGTTGTGATTACATGCTGCGTTCAGTGCGTTATTTTATTTTTGTGGGATTATAATATCATAGAAAATACGGTAAGTTACAGTTATTAAGTAATAAGTCAGTGCCTATTATACTTATATAATATAATGTATACTCAGTACCTATAATAGTTATGTAGGTATTTTGATTTTTGGCAAAATCTTATTTCTTTATACCCGCCTATAACCTATAAGAGTTTGATTTTTAAATATATTAAACTGTTGGTACCTAATAGGTACCTATCTATGCATTTTTAGTTGTACTTGAATTATACACTACACTTTAAATTATAATGTTATGTATGTATCTAATGTTAAACATGGTAGTATAATAATTACCTATTTTATCAGTTTTGTATTATATTTAAAAATGTTTTGGGTATCTGCTATGCTTGTATTTTATTAAGTCTAATTGCAGATTGTTAGGTATTGAACTCTGTGTTCTATGTTCCTTAATTCACTATTACTTTTTTAGTTCTATTTGAAATTCATTGCATTAGAACTTCTAATTGTATTCTTTTAAAAGTATATTCTATACTTTATTATGTCATACTCGGCCATTAGCAAATCTACTAAGCGCAGACGGTATTTAGAGGAATTAGAATTGATAGAACTGGATAATGAAATTATTCATAGTGAACTAGAAAGTATTGATCAACCAAATGTATCTAGTTATAGTGCCAGTTTAGATCTAAATTCCGGATCAAACTCTTTGCTGGTACCAAATCTAATTCACCTTGATGGTACGATAAATAATATGTGTAATGATGAATATGATGCAATTAGTTTTTCGTCCTATTCTGATATTGAGGATGATGAGAATAAAATAAATAATACTAATGAATATCCAAATGAATATCACTCCATAGATAGTGAAACAGATTCATCAATTTTAAATAATTTGGCTAAATGGGCTGTATCTTATAATATTTCTCAAGTTGCTTTGAGTGCATTATTGAAAGTTTTAAAAATACATAAGTGTCATAATTATTTTCCTGTAGATGCCAGAACTATATTAAAAACTAAATCATCTGTCCAACCTTTACAAATACAGACAGTGACACCTGGTAGTTTTTATTATTTCTCAATACATAATAGTTTGAAGAGTATTTCTAACTCTGACCATGAATATTTTGTTGAAGATAAAATCAAAATAGTTGTAGGAATTGATGGTCTGCCCTTGACCAAAAGTTCATCTAGCTGTTTTTGGCCAATACTTGGATATGTTCGTCATCCTGTTTATAAACCTCACGTTTTTTTAATTGGGTTGTACTGGGGTAAAGATAAGCCTCTAAACTGCAATCCTTTTTTGTTAGAATTCGTGAACGAAACAAAAAAATTATATCAAACAGGGTTTCAAACAGCATTCGGTATAAAACAAGTAATTATAGATGCTATATGTTGTGATTTACCTGCAAAGAGTTTCATCTTAAAAACTAAGGGACATACTGGTTATTATTCCTGTACTAGGTGTTTAATAAGTGGTTTTTATTTTGAACATAGAGTCTGTTTTCCCGGTACAGATTGTATTACTAAGAGAACTCACATAGATTTTTTAAATAGAACTGATGAAGAATTCCATATGACTGATGAAGTTTCTATTATAACTGAAATACCTGGTATAGATATAGTAAATAGTATTAGCATTGACTACATGCATCTAGTTTGCTTAGGAGTTACAAAAAAATTAATTTTGTTGTGGCTTGGATGTATTAAGAATGCTCCTGTTTCGGTTAGATTGCAGAGTAAAAAAGTCAATGATATTACTAAAGAACTTTTAGCTTTGAGACTTTCAGTTTGTAGTGATTTTTCTAGAGTTCCTCGGGGGCTGAATGAAGTTGCTAGGTGGAAGGCAACTGAATTTCGTCAATTTCTACTTTATACAGGCCCAGTTGTCTTACAAACCATTTTAAATAATGAATACTACTTACATTTTCTATGTTTACATGTTAGTTTTTGAATTCTTTTAGCCCCAAATGTAAGCACAGACCTTGTTAATTTTGTTGAAAAAATATTAAAATATTTTGTTGACAAATTTTGTGAAATATATGGTAAGGAATTTATATCACTTAATGTACACAACTTATTGCACATTGTTGATGACTATAAAAAGTTTGGTTCCCTTGATAGTTGCTCATGTTTTCCATTTGAAAACTATATGAAAACTCTAAAAAAAATGATACGAAAACATAAGAAACCATTGGAACAGGTTGTAAAACGATACCATGAATTTCAAATGTTTGGTGAGTATGAATTGAATACAAGGTCTAGGTCTAGTATCAATATAAAATATTTAAAGATATATAGTGGTGGACCATTGCCCGAAGACTGCATAAAACCGGAGTTTAAAATTGCTATAAAAGATAATATAAAATTAATGTAAAATCATTTTCTGATGCTTACATAGGTTATACTTTTGGAGGCAAACTTAATATTTTTAAAGTTGTTAATATATGTGTTCATAAAAGTAGTAAGAAAAAAGTATTTGTAGCTCAATCATTCAACACAATTCATCCGTTTTATGAAAAACCAATTAATAGTATGAAAATAGGTATAGCTATTGTGAATGAACTGTCTAATCACCTTTATACAATTGATATAGAAACATGTAATTTTTCAAAATATGTTATTCTAAACAATAGTCTTGGTAAAGTTGATTTTCCTATTTTACATTCATCAAATAATTAGTACTTTAATTAAGACATTGTAGTTATTAATTGTCTGTATTATATAATTTAGTATTTTTGTAAATATGTTCTTAATTTTAAATATTGTATAAAATTATTTTCAATACCAATAATTATAATATTATGATGAAATACTGTATTACTCTATAAGTGATTGAACTTGAATAGGTACTTATTATGTTTTGATATTTTAAGCATTTAATTTTTTAAAAGGATATTGGTATTTTTAATTTATTCCTGCTATTTATATTTTAAAATTCTAAATTTTGTTGAAAGTTGAGGTACAGGTATGTTCCAAAATATCAGTATTAAACAATAAACAATTTATAGCTACCAAAGTGTGCAAATAGTTTAAATATTTCAATTGATTTTCTTTTTAGTTTCAAGAAAATTTGAATTTTGTGATGATAAAAACAAATCATGTAAATATATTTACTTATATTAGTTTGATATATTTTTATATATTATTATAAGCTTTAGGTGCCTACTGTATATATTTTTCTTTTAATTTACAGACAACAACAAAATAAATTTTGACATGCTGTCAGATGAAGAATCTTTTGAAATATCAATTATTGAAAATAAAGTTTCTCCTTGTAGGTTTATGTGAATTATTTGAAATCAATTGTTGGATATATAATAATATTATTATTTATTTATTTGTTCTTTCTAGTTATAAGCAAGGTTACGCATAATTATGAACAAACTGAACAAACATCTACAAAGTCCAATACCAATGACAGAAAAAAAAGTAAAAACAAGAATATTATAATAAGTTATATTCACGGCCTTATAAGATCTACTAAGCCCGTGGTTATATATATTAGTTAACTTTTTTACATACAAAAATATCTGATTTTCTATAGTGATATTTAGTGATTTTTTCAATTGTATTATTATAGGTTGTACACTATTACAAACAATTGACAGTGGTTCTCGAAACTGTAGTAATTCAGCAGTTGATAATGGTTAGTTTATAGCGTAATAGGTATATCAATACCTACTAGCAATTAAAACTGTATTAGTTTAAACTTCAAACTTGTTATAGGTACTCAAAAAATATTAAAGTCTATATTAAGAAATATGGTATATATTCAAACTGACATTAAACATCTAAGTATGCAACAAAAAGAAATTCTATCTAAATTAGATAGTACATCAATGTTAAAAAACAGCATTATTAAGTGTTCATCTAACAATGAATTCTTAGACCACATCAACTGGCCAATAAACGATCTTGAATATCTTGAAGTTATTGAAGAAAAAATAAGAGATAAAGATATGCGTGACTATTTGGTATGCAAATAATTAATTTAAATTTTTTATACATAACAATTAACAATGAAATATTTATTTTAGGTAAATGATTTGTCACATTTGGGAGGAAATTCTGTAAAAGCTATTATAAAAAGAATAGTTTATAAATTATTTACTGATGTCTTACTATCCAATTTTTCATTTACTGGCAAAAAGGGAAAACAGAAGTTTTGTAAATTAAATTTATGTTCAGTTATTTTTGGTAAGAATAATACCATTTGATATCTAATTATTAAATATATAATATAATTTGAACTTAAAATTAAAATCTATTAATGCAACACCACTACTGATGAGGTAGCAGTTCTAGATTCTAACCTTTCTTTATAACTTAAATTACAGATATTTGTATTTGGTTATAGATGCTGTTAAAAATCAAAACAAAGTAAAGAACGTCAACCAAAATGAAATGGAGGAACGATTAAAATACCATTTAGCACAAGCTCCGTTTAGTGTAAAAAGATTAAATGAAAAAATAATTGAAAATATATAATAATTAGTTGTTTATCAGTATTTTTTGTAATATCTTTTTTTTTTCATTAATCTTATAATTTTATATTGGCTACAAATACCATAAGTTACAGTTTTTTCTTTTCATATTATAATATTTTATTATGTTCATGAGTATATAATTAATATATAATAAATTGTTCATACATCAAAATAATACAATTCTATATTCCTAAATCCAACTCTTCAATTTTGTTGTAAAATATTTATTTAATATTATAATGTATTAGTATTCAGTATGGTGGGGGGGGGGGGGGTTATACAAATCTTAATAAATGGTGTATAATAATAATAACGATGAAAAAAATAATTTTCAAGTGCATAATAGGAGACAAATTTTAGAGGGGAATTGCACCCCTTCATAAACACCTTCTAAGGTACTTGTTAGTGTTATATGTATTTATAATAATATAAAATTGTATTTTCTATACAATAAATGAATACATATCTATAAGATCTAAGTTTAATGCAATATTAAAATATAATATTGTTGAGGTATTACAAAGCAATTTTAAATAAAGTTTAGTTTTTAAAGTTAGTTCAACATTACAAAAGGGTTCAAACAATGAAATTTAAACTTTAATTAAGCTTTAATAAACATTTATTCAAATATTTTTAAATGTTGATTTAATATTTCTTAATTCAATATTTTATATTTAATAGGCTTTTATTAAATGTATCTATGCTGTGAGGGACCATACTACGTTTCCAATCACACACTCCATCACGATCTTTCCATACCCTTTGTAGCAGACGTGGCTAAAACACACTACAAAAGATTCCATAACCGTCTTTTAAATCATAGATACCCACTCATGCACGACATCTCTTCCTTGACTATCCCAGGTAATCCTCCCAAACGCAAATGGTGTAGAAACCTACTGAATAATTAAATTTTAGTACTCATGTTTTTTTTTTCTTTTTTGATAATGTAGTACCTACACTGGGAGGCTTCTACGCTCTGTTATATACTTATATATAGATTCTAGATTGTTATTTTATTTTAATTTAATTTTATTTTATTTTCTTCTACTTTCCAATTTCATCAATTGTTCTTTTTGTAACAGATTGACTAAAACATTTATAAAAAAAAAAAAAACTTAATTTGAAGTAGAGTTCTTAGTTATAACATATTCATACTTTTATGTCTACTATTAGGCCATGCATATATAATTAAACATTATATAATACACATAGTTTAAGGTTAATATTTAATTATAATAGATTACAACTAACAGCTTTTTTTTTTTAGAAATTTAGAAAATTTAATGCAAATATTAAAAAATAACATCTTACTTCTTATCTAAATTATGTTGAGTATAATATAAACTTAAGATAAAACTTTAGACATATTTAAGATGCATATTATAAATAGTGTAAAATTACAAATTGATTTAATATTAAATCAACTTACGTTCCCCTATTATAGACAGAGAATACCCGATAATAATTAATAAGTACATAATATATTTAATAATTATAAAATATTCATAAAATGTTATGATTAAAGTGGAAAATCAAGTGATATATGAATTTTTTAGTTTTTCGTTAGATTATAAGTTTTGAAACGTTATAATTAGGCTAGAGAACTCATTTGACCTTAATTTTAAATAGAGTTCTTATAGTTTTATAATATTCATACTTATATATAAGTACTTATAAGATTTCTTAGTTATAACATATTCAAACTTATATGTCTACCTACTATAAGGCCATGCATAGAATTATACATTATAAACACGTAGTTTAAGGTTAATATCTATTTATAATTCATTATATAAAACAGGTTTTTTTTTTAGCAACTCGGAAAAAATAATTCAGATATTTAAAAAAAGAAATCACACTTCTTATCTAAATTATGTTGAATATTATATAAACATAAGTTTAAACTTTAAATATATTAAAATTAAAGATGCATATTATAAATCATGTGAATTTATATTATTATTTAAAATTACATCAACTTACGTGTTACTATAATAGACAGAGAATAACCGATGATAAAAATTAGTGTAGAATATATTTTATAATTATAAAATATTCATAAAATATTATCATTAAAGTGGAAAATAAAGGGATATCTTTGAAATTTGCAATGAACTTTTAAGTTTTTCGTTAGAATATTAGTTTCGAAACGTAATAATTAGGGTTGAAAACTCATTTGACCTTATTATAATTTGGAATAGAGTTCTTAGTTTTATCATATTCATACCTATATGTCTACTATAAGGCCATGCATAGAATTATACAATATAAACACGTAGTTTAAGGTTAATATATTTATATATTTATAATTCATTATATAAAACAGGATTTTTTTTTTAGCAACTCGGAAAAAATAATTCAGATATTTAAAAAAAGAAATCACACTTTTTATCTAAATTATGTTGAATATTATATAAACATAAGTTTAAACTTTAAATATATTAAAGATGCATATTATAAATCATGTGAAATTATATTATTATTTAAAATTACATCAACTTACGTGTTACTATAATAGACAGAGAATACCCGATGATAAAAATAAGTGTAGAATATATTTTATAATTATAAAATAATATGATTAAAGTGGAAAAGCAAGTGATATATTTGAAATTTGCAATGAATTTTTAAGTTTTTCGGTAGAATTTAAATTTTGAAACACAATAATTAGTGTAGAAAAATCATTTGAACATAATTTGTTAGCACTAGTGTTTAGAAGACTTTCTGTATAGGCACTCCGTCATTGAAAGATGTAATTCAGGTAATCAATTTTTAATCAATGACTAATAATATTCAGCAATTCTGCAATTTCAATATTAAATGGATATTGGTTGTCCATTGATAAATTAATATTGTAAATTTAAGATTAAATAAACATTGTATCATTATTTTATTTTAAAATTGAAAATGTATATATTCCCGTAATATAAATTGTCTCCATATTGATTATTTAATGTTGAATTGAAATGATGTATTCAATATTTAGGTATACTTTGTTTAATATGTAATATAAGTCCAATGTTCTTTAAACAATATTGCGTAGACATTTATTTTCATTGGAATTTAATTATTAAATGTTTAATGACTATTCAATATTATCATAATGTTGGAAATACAAGAACAATTCAATGTTATTATATCGATATTGTATGTATATTTCTACTGATTGGAAATTAAACATTGAATTTCTAACAGCTATTCAATAATATAATAATATTGATCATACAATAATTATTTAATGTTGTTAAAGCAATATTGTGTTCATATTTCTATAGAGATTCCAACAATTTGTGTTGGATAATTTAACTTTATATATAATAATACGTATAATAAAATTAACTAATTAGTTAATTATTATAACAAAATCATGGTTACAATATATTATAATTACAATTACAAAGATAAGTACCGCCGATTTTAATAGACTTCGAATTAAAATAATAATAATTTTGCTAGAGTAGGTATTATATTATTATAAGTATACTTATATATAACGTATCGAGGTACACAGGCTGCTTTAGTAATATACATAATTAATAAACTTTTAATTTTGTGACTTTTTATATACCAAAAATAATATGAATTAGTTTGGTTCTAAACTCTATAATCTGACTAATCGTTTTAAAATAATTTTTTTCTCTATAATCTTTTTAATATTATATGCATAGAATTCAGTAATTTAATAGTGACAATACTTTCAAATCACAATAATAATGTATGTCGCATTTAATATTTCAATGAAGAAATTTCTAGTTGTATATTATTTCATAATTTCAATACTTGTTGATTTGTGAAAAGAGTCTTTCAATTTATTTGTGCGCTTGTGGCTTGTTCCTGGTTAGGAAGGAACAAATTCACACAATTACTAAGTTAGTAACTATGGAATAAGTTTTCCCTTCACAAAACTAAAAAATTCTAGGTATCGACTTTCGGTCATTTTATTATTATTGTTCTATCAAATATTTTTTCTACTGTTCAATACAACTTTCACTGACAAATTATTTCATTAATTAGTTAATCTTTATTTATAATTTTTATAATTTTTTTTTATTTTGTAATCAAAAGCATTTCTCACGCACGCGCATTTCCTATCATAGCTAGTTGTCACGGATGTTACTGTGAATGTCCGCAATTGGTGAATGCTGACAGTCACCAGGTGAATGTTAACATACACCTAATAAATTGGTGAATGTTGAAAAATTAGTCGTTGAAAAGCTTAATATTTTTCTAGATTGTACCCCTCTTTATATTTTTAAAAATTTTTCACATAACTACTCTTAAAACATTTAATTAAAAATAACAATAATATAATATAATGTAATAATGTATAAGTTATTTTTATATTGAGTAACAAGACGCATAAAAAAATCACTTATTTTACTTATTTAATAAACAAAAAATTTAAATGGAAATAATTAGTGAGATCCTTGAGACCTTGACCTTGTCTCAAATTACATAGTTTTTTAATATCAAGTTCAAATGATTCGAGATATAATCTTAAATCTGGAGCTGCGTTTAGTTTAATTCTATACTTATTTTTAATAAGTTATATGAAGAAAACGCTCTTTCGACCAACTCCGTACTAGTAAATGGCAATAGGATCTCAATTGCCTTATTGTTAGAGAGTCGCTCATATTCGTTTCTAATATCTACCCAAAAATTAATAAGTTGTTTTCTTTTAAATTCACTTTTTAAAGTTATGTCACATGCAAGTTCTATCAAGTTTTCTTTTTTTACGATCGATAAAGATGTAGCTTTTGAAAGAATTCTTCATTAAAAGGATTTTAAATCCAATGGTTTTCTTTTTCAGGTTTGGAAAAGTATTTTTTGAATGATAATTTTAACCCTTCCAGATGTTCAATTATGTTTTTCTTAATTTCCTGAGACATAACTAAGTTAGTTTCAGACAGAAAATTTTGTAACGTTTCAAATATCTCAGGTTGGTCATTTTCAATACATACCCTACAAAAATCTATATTTTTAACCATCGATTGAATTTTATCCGAAACACTGAAAATCGTTATTGAATTTTTTTGAAGTACCAAATTTAAATTGTTTATTTGTAAAAAAATCAGATAAATACGGAAGCGACTGAAGCCAATTTAAGTCATGTAATCTTGGAGATAATTGAAAAAAATTATCTTCAAAAAATATTTGGACTTCATGTCTTAGTTAGAATAAACGTGCAAGTACCTTGCATCGGGATAGCCACCTAACTTCTGAGTGAAAAAAAAAACTTGAATGAGGATCATGTCTTCGCATGAAGCTTTAAATATTCTCGAATTTGTAGACCTTGCTTTTATAAAATTAACTAATTTAACAGCTTCTACAAGTACGAGTTTTAGTTCCCCTGGAAGGTTTTTAGATGCTAAACTCTGTCGATGAATACAACAATGACTTCAGTTTATATTAGGAATTGGACCAATTAATACAAATTTTTTTTGAAATGACAATCAATAGGATTGAATGTATCTTCACTAGTTGTGCGTTCAGACAATAAATGACAAAGCAAAACATTTTCTTCGACTTCGTTATTATTTAAATACCTTGCAATAACATGTAAAACTGCGAAATTGGTAACATCAACTTGAATAGCGAAAATTTTACTGTTTTTAATTCTATCTATTACTGTCAATTCCATATATAAATATAAATTAATATTATATATATATAAATCAGACATATCTTGAATTCGACGAGAAATTGTATTATTTTAAAGAGGAATACTGTTTATCTTTTTTACATTCTTACACTGAACGGTATATTTTATACAAGGAGAAATCAAATTTTCAGCTATTGTATGATTCTTATCACATTTTGCAATACGATAACTTATTCGATAACTAGCTTTAATCGCGTTTTGGTCATCTTTATTAGCTGGCTTTATGTATGACGTCAAAATTGAAGTATTCTCATTGTTTCTAGCTAAACGTTTAAAAAAATCACACTCTTTATTTTTATAATCTGCATATTTTGTTTCTAAATGTCTTAAAAGCAGAGAAGGTTTCATGCAGCTATTCGACAATACTTCACCACGGGTGGTGGTAAACTCTCCGGATTTTATGGTAAACTCTCCCGTTTTTTAAAAATAGTAAACTTTCCCGATGGTAAACTCTCCCGGTTTAATATAATATATTATGTTAACCTGAAGTAAATGTGTAAATTCTCCAGGGTTAACTTTAGGAAGTATGTAAACTCTCCCGAGTTGTTTTAAATGTTAACACATTTTTTTAGAAAAAAATAGATTCCCTAACTTTTTTTTTAATCTGTATGCTCTTATTATCAAAAACAATAATTTTAACATTTTTACGTATATTTTGTATTTGTAACTTATATTATTATTATAATTGACTATTTTTAAAAGAACCTTAAGCGTTAAACGTATATTAAATTTTTTGAAATTTTATTTTTTATTGTATTTTTACTATAATATTATAGCTCATAGCAGCTAAAGATATTAATTTATATTAAATTAATTTTATGATTTTTACTAGACCCAGGAGAGTTTACATGTTTCCATCAGGTTGTACAGGAATAGACCCTGGAGAGTTTACATACTTCCGTTAGGTAATACAGGAATAAACCCGGGAAAGTTTACACGTTTCCGTCAGGTAGTACTGGAGTAGACCCGGGAGAGTTTACCATTGGTAGAGTTTACCATCGGGAGAGTTTACAATCGCCCTTCACCACACACAATACACTTAGGTTTAGGATAGTCAAAATCTCCTACATATGAAAGTCCATATTTTACATATTCATCAGTGTATCTTCTCTTTTTGAAGAACTGAAGACTGTGCATTTTCTGTATGTTATACCAAATTTTTAGTTAAGTCTTGAGAAGTACTTGTAAAATGAATATTTTCTCCAACTTGGTCTAGTTTTTTTATTGCTTCAGTTTTTAACCATTGATCCATATTTATCACAATGTGCTTATTTAAATTAAATTACAGAATATTAAGCAACCATCGAAAACAATTAGAAAACAATGAAAAATAACGAATTACAAAATATAAATAAGAAAAGTTTTCATAAAATAATCAAAGTTTGAAAGCAATCGACATACTGATTCCAATATAAAATTAAGTTTTACCCATGTGTACGAATATGCGATAACAATATAAACCGGACGAAGTTCAATACACACCAACCCCGCAACCTACTATGTAATAATATTAAATAAATATATAATCTATATTATATAATAAAATAGTATTCTATGTACTATGTAGTATTCTATACTCTGTAATCCACATCTATAAGATAAGAAAAAATTGTTTTTCTTTGTGTGACACAAGTTTTCATCTGTAATAACGTATATTGCATATTTCTGAAACGAATAGTTTTAAATTAACCAAATTCAATATTTTTCCGCCATTACTCAATTTTTTTTCACGTACCCCTTAAGATCATCGCGAGTACCCCCGGTTGGGAACCGCTGGACTATAACTAAACGAATTTTGAATTCTCATTTTTTTTATTTTTTTTTAATGCTTAAAAAAAATATTTTTTCAATTTTATTAATTTGTAATGAAGGTGCATAGTTTCTTTTATACATATTGTTAATTTTTTTCGTTACCTATCTAACTCTATTTATTTTTTATTAAATAACAATGTGACAAATACAATTAGTTTTACTGTCTCAAAACCAGGCCCGGCTCAAGTGCTTAAACTCACCTAGGCAAACTTGAGTTTTGTCGCCACTTACATGTAAATACTACATCAATTTTTTTTTTACATAGACAATACTGAAAAAGTCTTAATTTTGAGTTAATTTTATTTATTTACATAAAATTAACAATTAATTAGATTAATCAATACTGAAGTCGACAATCGAAGCATTTTTAATGCCCCAAAACGTAATGAGACACAAGAAAATAAAAACACACATCGTGGTAAAGTCAATACATTCATCGCTCCGCTCTGAATCTAAAATTAATAAAAATGTAAACATTTCATTAGAACTTGACTACAAAAATGTTAAATGCTGCCCCTAAAAAATGCCACCCTAGGCGTGGGCCTATACCGCCTACCCCTTGAGCCGGACCTGCTCAAAACAGATTATATTATCGTTGACACGTCCACGGTCCTGTCAAAATATAATATTGCTAATGATAAATTTCATTTAAAAAACATAACCAAGTTCTTTCTTTAGATAAAAAAAAAATACGTACGGTTCAGGACTATAAATGATAACATTCAATTAATTTCTAACTATGAAGATACATAATATTTTTCATAAATAGATTACCAGCGTACTATGATTAATGTAATGACTCTATTTAGATATTTAGATATTTTGGGGAAAAGTATTTCGATTGTTGCAGATGTTTTATAACCTTTTACTGGTTAAAGTTATCATTTTTTATTTTATTAAATAGTATGGTGCAGTTTAAACAAACAAATAAATAAATACTACTGTTTTAAAAAAGTCACAACAATATCTGGGTGTGTACAATAACTACAATACCTAGTAATAGTTATAAACAAGATCTCGAATAATATAACAATATTACTTTTATTAATACGAGATAATATGATGCTAATCATTTTCAAAAGTATATATCTTATAACTATGGATTTAAAATTGTTAGACATAACAATGATAATATATTTTATATATTATCACAATACATAGACTAACAGAGAGTATGAAGAAACAAGAAAGTTAATTATTAGATGTGTCCGTAGATAAACATTTCAAGCAACATATTATGATTTGTATGCAATTTTATTTAAGTATTGAAGTAAAAAGTGAGAATTATAGGTTAGGTAATTCAGAAGTCAACCATTCAACAGCTGACGTTTTTAAAATACCTATCCTAATACTGTATCTACAGGATGCCTCACGGGGATCTGATAAATGAAATAATTTTGTTCTAATCAATATTAAAAAAAATAACATTTTTAAATACTGACAATTTTGATTTTTTTTTTTAATTATAATGTTTCATACTTATCATAAACTAGATCGTAATTTACTTAACAAGAATATTGATATTTAAAAAATTGTAAAAATCAACCATTTGACTTGAATCAATTTTTTTACCATATAAATTTTCTCAATATAAGATTTACAGATTGGCCATGTAGGTAATAAAAGTAACCAATCGAATTTCTGTAGTTATTAATCACTTTAGAAAAAAATTAAAGTATAAAATATTTTAGTCATTATCGAGTCATTATACTTATGCAAACGTTGTTGCATATTATCAGTAATTTTTAGAGTTGGCGGTATGTGAAATTTGCCCACCGGTATTCGGTATGTGATTACATACCGGTTTTAAACGGTACACCGGTATGTCAGTATGTATCTATAAATACCGCTGTTCGGTATATACCGCTTGCACGGTAAATACCGGTCGTTCGGTATATACCGCTTGCACTGTAAATACCGGTCGTTCGGTATATACCGCTTGCACTGTAAATACCGGTCGCTTGAATATATTCAACTATGCGGTATCGTTTGGTAACTGTGGTGACCGTGATTATTTTACACAACACGGTGACACGGACCGGGTGTAGTGTGAACCTCCCTTATACAAAATAACTTTATATTACCTAGGTATACAATTATTCACTTATTTCTTTTTCCTTCATTTTAAAAATAAAATATAAATCAACTTGATAATTAATAATATAATTTTGTATACAATTTCTGAATTTCATAAATATTTATAATATACTAAATAGGTAGGTATTATAAATAATAAAAAAACATAGGTCCAATTGTGTCTGCTGTGATTTATATTATAACCTGACAACATATTTTAGATATAATAACAAACATATAAATATAAATAAAAATATAAAATATAAATATCAGTATGATGTAAAACAAATGAAAGCAAAGTTAGTGTGAAAAAAAGTTTTTTTTAAATAAGTTTTTGTATACCAAAATGATATAAATTTAATATCATTGTTTATATTATAGATTTGGTAAAGCTTCTAATATGTAGAGAGTGTTACTTCTGTTGGTAAAATGGTTGCTGGAGCTTATGGTGTAGCTTTATTTTTTAACACCTTACATACCGTCTATATGAATACATCAAAGCAAATACAATTTCATTATGATCATCAATTGAGTAGTTTTTGTTATATATTTTATAAGTTTTTTTACCAATATTAAATTTTAATGTATACAAACTTATATTTAAGTAAAATAAATAAAATAATGAATATATTTAAAAATCTATAAAATATACATTTATAATTTGTAAAAACCAATTTACAATAAATAATAAAAATGCAAGAATTAATTGGCCTTATTGATTTTATTTTTATTAGATAAGTATAATTAATTAAATTAGTTAATAGGTATATTATGTATTTATTTTAAATGTTTATTAAACAGAATCATGGTAGTTAAACTGTAGACATAAATTACTTATCTGATTATTAATTCATATTTCAACAGTAAAAATGTATTCTTTACAGTTATAATTACCTACAATTGAAATTAATTAAATATGCTAACTAATACAATATTTATATTATCTTAACAAATATAAAAAAACATTTCGATTTAAGTTCAACTACCTAGTAAGTAGGTAAATCATAATCCTTAGCATGTACCTACTACCTTATTACATAGTTTAAATTTTCTTCTGCCACATCTTACATTATTGTAATAGAGTACAATTAAAATAACATTAAAATATAAATGATATCAATTAAATGTTATTAAGAGGAAGTCGTTTAATTTACCAAAAAATGGGAATTTTTTGCTAAAAATATTAATTGTTCAGCATGGGCTTCAGACAGCAAAGACCGTTTGTTTGTAATAACATTTCCTCCATAGCTAAACATCCTTTCACATGGTACACTAGTACCTTGGATGCATAGATACTTTTTTGCTAACCGAGATATGTTTGGAAACTCTGAATTGAATATTTTCCACCAGTTTAGAGGATCTGTATCCAAATCTACCTTGGGAATTTGGTTGTATTTTTCAATCTCAGTTTCAAAAATATTTTCATAATTTGAAGCAGAATTAGAGGGTAAACTTGTACTCAAAAATGAAGCTATACCTATGAATGATAAAGAAGTAATTATTATTTTTTATTACATAAACAAACTATTAAAATTACCAGAATAACTTTTTTTTTTATGGTGGTGATGAACTTGGGTCGACAGCTTTCATACAATTAAGTTCCATTTCTGCGACAAGTCGTTTCTTAACCATATAGAACTCATAACCAATTAAACAAGATTTATAGCGAGGATCCAAAAATGATGTTAGTTGTATTAATTGTTTGGTTCTAATATTTTCGTTGAAACGGTTAGAAAGTTTTCCAATTATAGCATCAGATACCAATTGTTCAACATGGTCTAATGCTTGAATTAATGTTTGACTTAAAATTTGCTCTTCACAATCTTCTATAGAATCATCATTTATCTGAGAAAAGAAGTCTGAAGTTTCTTCTACTGTAGGTTAACTATCAAGTATACTTTCTTGCGTGTCAGGAAACAAGGGGGCTGAATTATTTTCAGCTTCTTCATTAATAGATATACTTTGTGAATGACTTTTATTTATCTGCTTACAAAATTGTAATTTTAACTGCTGATATATGGGCCATAATGAAGATATTGTTACATTTTTTTCTGAAGCCATAGCTTCACCCAGTTGTTTTAAGAGGATGCTATACACCCGAAAATTGTTACTAAAACATGCTCTTCGCCAAACTATTTTTCTCTTCACCTATTTGTTGTAGACTTAAAATTAATATGTCATTAAAAAGAGGAGAACTTTATCTATTATCTCTCGTCGGATTTTTTCTTTATCTCAATTTTTTATCCTGAAAATTGGCCGTTAAAAAACAAAAAAAGTCAAAAACTTTATCATCAATTGTGGACGTTGTATTAAAGTTATTGAAAAATACCGACGAGAGATAATAGATAAAGTTCTCCTCTTTTTAATGATACGTTAATTTTAAGTCTACAATAAATAGGTAAAGAGAAATACAGTTTGGCGATAAACATGTTTTTTGAAATTGAAAAATGTACACCACGTATACAGCGTAAATAAGTGCTGCTCTAGTATGTGAACGACAGTTACGGGTACTACTAGAGTAGTAGACTCTTCACTCCACCACCACTATTGCAAGGCAGGCAGCTGAATGTATTGTTTGCGCGCGAACTACTGCATAATAATTGTGTCCGATGTTCATGCACAATGTTATCTATGTTTTCGGAAAGACGACAAAATAAGTTTAATTTTGTACGGCGGGCGGGCGGGCTAATTATAATAATTCCATCAACAATGTATGGTTCGTAGGAACGAATAACTCGTTATTATAGTCTAATAAAGTTTATAGATTATAATGATATAATATATTTAAATCAAGAGATAATTTATAATATTATATTATGATTATTTCTTTTACAAATAATTTTATTATGTATACTCTATACAGTGGCGTAGTTATAAATAACATATTTGTATATTATTCTCATTAAAAAGGCTTAATTTAGAATTATTAAACCGAATTACATTCGATTATCGATCGATTGATTATCGTATTCTCGTAGAGACTAGTCTTATAAATTTCTAGCTTCATTTGTCTTACGAGTATAAATGAATTCAGACCTATAAGCTATAAGACAAGAAAATTATATTTAAATAGTATTTACTAGTTACTACTTTAGACCTTAGTAGTTAGTACCTACGTTATTTTGTTTTATTTTATTTGGCGTTTTGTGTTTGGATATTTTTTTTTTATTTTTTTATTATTTTTATTCAAATAATTTAAAAAAAATGTATGTTAAACAACTGGTTGCAAAGAAACCAATTAGTAAACTTCAAAACCGTTTACGCATGAAATGTTTAAGAGCTAAAAACAACAATATTGCGAATGAGATCAACATTCCGTAAGTATCTATACCAATGTTGATTACTTATTTCATATTTTAAAATTATAATCATTTATTCATTTATACTTGATTAAACTAATTTATAAATAACAAGTTATTATCTTTTGTAGTATTATAAAAAAACTCATGAAATACATTTTTTTTTTGTTTAGTGAATTTCCTAATGGTGTTCCTACCATTTATATTGATGAAACAATAATAAATATAACTAATATTGGATCACCAGAATCTGCTACTATTGAGTATACTATATTGCATTTATATAATTATATATTATATTAATATAACATAATTCTAAATTATTATTTGCTAATGTAGTATGCGATTTACCTTGTCCGAACGATTTATACTTGAAATATATATATACAATATACTCATTTGAATTATTAAACTAAATTTGTAAATATTTATTTTACATAGGCGACCAAAATGGATTATTGTCATTGATAAATTTTGTATTTCTTTTTTTATAATGTAAAATAAAAAAAGTCGTGGATGTCGCTATGATGTACAGTAGGTTACTGTAATGGATGGGATTAAATTTGAATGCAATGATAGGTATCATTGTATACGAAAAACGATTCTGAACGAAGATGATTTGTCAGTCTAGGATATATTATATTTAAATATTGTCATATATATTCTATTTTGAAACAAATATTTTATTTTTCAATTAGGACGCATTTTGCATAAGGCATGGTTAATCAATTTTTCCAAAAACATTGCATGTAGTTATCATAATTCATAATAACTTATATTATCATAGATATACATATACCTGGTTTGAGGATAAATCGTTATCATTACGCGATTTCATAAAAATTTAAAACTCTAACGCTCAAATCATTTTTCCTATAATGACGCTTCAAATTTTCTCTATAGCTATTTGAAGCAAAACATCATGTATTAAATTTTCAAATCTTAGATTTAAAAAAAAAAATTTTATGAATTTCTAGCTTAAAACAATTTGTGAATTTTTGGGGTTATTACGTTTTTTGTCAAAATTCAAAATTTGAATGCTTATAAAAAAAAATTGTGAATATGAATTTATTTTATTTTTCAACTGCAATATGTTAAGAGTCTTGTATTAAATCTTCAATATTTTCTACCCACAAAATAAAAATGTTATCGATATTATTTTAAAAAAAACTAATCATGATCGAAAATTGCATAATTAAAATTAACCTAACCTATGAATAGTTAAACTTAAATCAAAATTTTTAAAAATTTCATGGTGGATAGAATATAGGTACTTATATAAACATTCAGTGAAAATTTCATGTATCAATGGTCGTTCGTTTTAAAGTTACATCGAAAATCAAAATCGATTTTGTCGAAAACTGATTGTACGTAAAACTGTAACTGTATCATATTTATAAAATACTTAAAAATTGTCATAAAAAAGTATACGTGGTAGTAGGTACAAACCAAAAATTATAACGTAAAATATACGCAATAATGTGATGTATTTAGGTATCTACACTAAAAATCTTATATTTAGATATTTAGGTAATATTAGTAAAGGTTATTGTTAAAAATTAGGTAAAATTTATATTTTTTATGAAGTTATTATCTAATAATGCAATAAATACAAATCGGATGGGTATCCGCAAATATTACGACTGCATTTACTTGTATATTTACGTGACACGCCAATAACGAAGGTTCAGAAAATAATAAACGTCGCTCCCGAATTAAATTGTATTATATTTTTACAGATTTTATTTAGAGTGTTTACTACCCGAAATAATAGATCCACTTTTCGGAAAGCGATTGTGTATCTCTGATATAAGAGATCCAGTGCATATTTTAAATGCAATGAAAAAAAAAAAAAAACAAATTATAAATATTTTTGTTAAAATTATTACTATCAATGTATACGTTCTCATTTTTATTATTGTAATTATTATACTACACTATATAGGTATTTATATGTGTTTTATTACTTAGGTATATGTACCTATTTCATATTATTAGTTTCAATACTATAAATTAAGTTAAAAATCTACACGCCTCATATGGTACTTCTTTTTAAATTATAACCAGGGTTTGGAACTTTATAAACGTAATACAAAATAATACAATATTTATATATATTATTTTAAGTTTCACATGCACGGGTAACGTATTAGTATTTTTCTGTTTAATTGTTTCTGTATGTATTTAATTAAACGATATTAATTAAAAAATTGGTTGGAGGGCACCCGTGGATATTAAATGTATATTAGGGAAATAATCACAAACATATTTATAATGTTTAACGCTATATGCGCACACCAAGATAATTTTTTTGATATATATGTCGAAAAAGAATAAAACATTATTTTACGAAAAGTATTTCTGGTCACCTATAAGTTAATAACGTAAAAAACGCAACACATTTATTACAAAATGTATTTAATCATAATAAATGTATTATTTTACATGTATTTTAAAAAGTAATTAGGTTATAAATATAATTCAAGCTACGTTGTATAACAGATTATATTATGCTTTATGTAATGAAAATATTATTTAAGTAAACAGGAGCTTTATTTGAGAAATGGTGTGTGACTTGCGGTAGGAGCGAGCGCGCCGCCTGCTAGTAAAGACTACTACAGAATTTTTAAGTACATGGGTATTACGTTGAAGCTAAACGTTCTCTACAACCGTCTGTGTGATAATAATGTACCTCTCCCGCGACTAAGACGCGCAAACCTCGTCACGTAGATAATGGGCGTGACTACGGACTGCCGAGACGGCGGCGATATGGCGCAGAACGCCATCTCTTGAGCGTTGCATACGTTTCACTTTCGGTATAGCGTCCTCTTAATGGATTCAAAATACATAACAAACGTTCAATTAATTGTAAGTGGTTAAAGGTAGGTAAAATCTTTTGGTGTTTAGGAGTTGTTAGTATTGTACGCAATGCTTCATGCTGTGTTTTTATAAAGTTTAAACATGGCAGTAAAGACCACCAATGAGTGTCAGATGAAGATGGAGCTACTAAAGGTGGAAGATTTAAATTAATCTGGGCATTTAACAAAGAACGTTTCATTTTGGGACTGTAATGAAAAACTTATCGCACTTTTACTGCATTATCTGAGCAAAACTTAACAGGTGGTAAAGCAAATGCATTGGTTACCCCCGTATTTAAGACATGCCCAAAACAAGGTACGTGGTTAAACGATAAACTATCCACGGCTTTTAAAATGTTACTTCCACAATCTGTTGTTATCCCTGCAATTTTAGATTCATCAATTTCCCAGTCAATCAAAATTTCTTTTATCTTATTTTTAATGTGAACACTGTTGTGATCAACATTCAAAGAGGTACATGCCAAACAAAAACTTTCAATTTTCTATTCGTTATTAATAGTATGAGCTGTTAATCCTATGAACGGATATCCATTTACTGATGTCCAGCAATCCGTTGTCAGTGAAATGTATGACACTTGTTTTAATTTTTCTTTTATACCGTTTCTTACAATTTCATACATTTGAGGAATCTTATGGTCAGAAAAGTATTTCCTGCTGGGTAATTCAAAGTTTGGACATAAGACTGATAATAAATGTTTGAATCCTTTTTTTTCCACTGAATTATAAGGCTGCATATCAGTGCACATCCAAATACCTATGGCATGTTTATATTTTTCAATTGTTTTCTTGTGTAAAGGAGAAATTACTTTTAATTTGCTTTGTTTCAAAGTTCCAATTTTTCTTTTTAAGTTAGTTTCTGCAAAATTCAAAATTATTTATTAAATATTTAAAGAATATTATATTGAAAATGAAGAATTATTATTAAAATATTAATTATTATAAAATTATAGCCATTAAATAATATATTAAATATTATATTTGTTCTTATACCTAATGCCAAAATAAGTTTTATGATTCCTAATGATTTTATGATTTATGGCGTTTTGAAAGGTTTTAACGACCTAGGTAGTATGGAGTTGTAATTTGATAAAATCTTTTAATATTATCATGCAATAATTTTGTTCTTGACTTTTACAAGACAAAAATAATTAAATTTAAATCTCCATCCTTGCTGATTACTAATAAGTAGTAACATAATATTACCTACCTTCATTATTTGGTGTATCACAATTTATTTTACTCAAAGTTGAAGGATCATCAACACATTCATCCAAAACTGGCAAAACTTCTTCAGTGTTTGCAGTTGATGTTATAGTACTATTTCTTTAAAAACAAAGTACCAATTAATTACTAATTACAAAATTTCAATTTATTTAACATTATACATTCACAATCATTAAAAAAAAAAAATAACACTTACCCATCAATTTGTATGTATTCCAAGTATAAATTTGGATGTCTGTAACGCAAATGAGACTTTAAATTGCTTGTATTTCCACCTTTACTATTTTTTTTCTCGCCACATTCTAAGCAAAGGCCTTCATTAGGATACTTTTCAAAGTAGTTCCAAATTTTTGATTTGGTCCTCATTTTGCTACAGTATTTGTTTGGGCCGCCGGCTATTTACTAGCATTTGGCCGGACGACTACTTAAAAAATATGGTGTTCAAATTTGGACGGGATAGGTGACCAATAATGTGTAAATGACAATACGTGTATATATAAAGAATAATAAGGTAACAGTATATTAAACGGCACGACTAGAGTGCATACGTCGGCCGGTGAAGACGTCTCTTCCCGAGCGCGACTCAAGACAATAATAATAATATACAAAACAATAATAATAGCAACAATGATAATAATCCTGATTACCGGACGGCACATACGCCGCGGCAGGGCAACGGTATCGGCGGCGACGGTGGCTGCTATCAGCTGCGGCTGGAACGACGTCGATGGCACGCAGGTGAACGGGGGGTGACGGCCGCGATGATCAGCAACAACAGCCGGGCGGCGTCAACCAATGACGAGGTAATGCCGAATCGCAAGACCGGATTACGTAACTTGTACGCACCGGCGACAACGGCGATGTTGCGTAATAATTACGGATATATTAACATACGCGACACTGATGCACGAAACCGGCGGCCACTCGCGGCAAATAATACACGAGCTAAATGCTAATATAATGTGCGCGTATGCACTTACGGCCGGCTCGCGCGATTGAAACAATAATAATAATATGCGCGGACACTGGCGACGAGCACGCGACACAAACAATGGTCGCGCGACGGATAAACAACGCACGGCTATACTTCTCGACGTCGAAAACGGTAACAACGGCGTCGAGTACACAAATGCGCTACGTAACGCGACAGCGAATTCGACGAGGCGAGCGACTCGTGCGAGAAAGGCGACGGTAACACCCGCACCACGAGATTGTGGCTAAGCGGCACCAAAAAAAAACGGCCGACGTGACGGACACACGGTCTGCTCGCGTGGAGCGTACGGCAAAGAGAGAGGGTCTAGGTCGCCGGCGGCGACGGCTGGAGTCCGGTGTCCACGGGTCGCGCGATGCGCCGTCTCGCGGACCGGTTGCCAAAGTCGCGATAAAAACGGCGGCAATTTCGAACATACTCCCCCATGGGAGGCGCAGCATCACATCTGCTTTGAAAGCCGCCGACACTAATACCTATTTTATATAAATTGAAAGGCCGAAAAATAACAAAAAAATATAAATGTAAATAAAACATAAACAAATTAAATATATTATAACAAATAGTAATTGTACCAAAATGTGAAAAGGGACACAGTAACATGATAATAATTATACAAGGTACATAATAATAATAATAATTGCACAAATTGCAACATAACATAGTATAATAAAAGGAATACCGCAAACCAATAGGTAAAGCGAATAAGAATTTAACATAATAAAAAATAATAATTGCAAATAAACGAATATAAAATAATTTAATAGTAGGCAATATTGCAAATAAGCCTAATCAATCACGGGGACCTGTACCATTACCAGGTAATAAAACGAGCTTAGCTGCAGGACGAATGACAACACCGCGCGAGGTTAAAACGCGCGCGACCCTTACCACGCCATCCTTACCCGGCAATACCTCGAGTATTCGTCCAAGTCGCCATTCCAAGGGAGGGGCTAGGTTATCCCGGATGGTGACCATCTGGCCGGCTTCAATATTGGGTTGACCGTGAGCCCATTTGCTTCGCTCTTGCAGCGTGTGCAGGTACTCGGTAGACCAACGGCGCCAGAAGTGTTGGTGGCAATGGTCCAGCAGCTTCCAACGGTCCGTGAGCGGGCGGTCCGGACACTCAGTAGTACGCGGCGGGAGCGCTAACAGCGGCTGGCCTATCAAAAAATGGCCCGGCGTTAGGCAGTCGAGGTCGTGGGGGTCGGTCGACACTGGAGTGATGGGACGTGAGTTCAGCACAGCTTCAACTCGACATAATACTGTGGTGAATTCTTCATAAGTGAACGTATGGACACCCATAATCCGAACGAGCAGACGTTTAGCTGAGCGTACTGCGGCCTCCCACAACCCTCCAAAGTGCGGTGCACTGGGGGGATTAAACTTCCAATCGCAATAGGACTTCCCCGACGTGATTATTGATTGTGCGGCGGGGCCATTAATCAGCTGACGCAATTGTCTGTCGGCACCAACAAAATTTGTCCCACAGTCGGAATAGACCGTCGTAGGCAGGCCGCGTCGAGCGACGAAACGGTCAAAGGCGGCGAGAAAGGCCGAAGTGGACAAATCCGATACGAGTTCTAAGTGGACGGCTTTGACGCTCATACATACGAATACTGCTATATATGCCTTGTACGTCCTAGATTTTCGTAGTTTATTTTCGCGCATAGCTATAGGCCCGGCATAATCAACGCCGACACTGGAAAACGGACGACATTGCGACACCCGTGCTTCTGGTAAATCCGCCATGACCGGCGTGGGGATAGACGCACGGAGGCGCACGCAACGTGTGCATTGACTAACGACGGAATGGATAACGGAACGCAGCGACACAATCCAATATTGCCGGTGTATCAATGAAGTCATTACACGTGGTCCCGAATGACCAGTGACTTTGTGCCAGTGGCGACACACTAACAGCGCGAGGTACGAGCCTTTAGCTAACAAAATTGGATGTCGACAATCGTACGGCAACTCTGAATGACGTAGGCGTCCACCGACGCGGATTATACCTTCGGAGTCGACGAACGGACACAGCCGTGCCAACGGCTTGGAAGCTAAGCGACGTAATTTCTGCAAATCGCTGACTAATGTCGGAAATGTGACACGTTGAGACGCAGCGATTACCGCACGAGTTGCACCGTTGAGCTCCACTCGAGTAAGCGCAGTCGATCTCTCGACGGGACGTCGGCGACAAATATCGATAAAACGGCGCACACGCGCGACCACACGTATAAGTTCGTCGTACGACGAGAAACGCGTGAACCATTCGACTGTAGGTGCGGCAAGACAAACTGCGGGGGCCATGGATTTTACTTCAGGCAATTCCGCAACGGACAAACGCGCGATGTCGCTCCCCCATTCATGTGGAGGGTCTCGGAGAAAGTCGGGCCCTTGCCAATATAACTTGTGGTGCGGCAACTCAGACGGCATCAACCCACGGGACGCACAATCAGCTGGGTTCATCTCCGAGCTGACGTGACGCCATTGACAACTTGGTAACAACGTTTGTACCTGGTGAACACGGTTCGACACATATTGCTTGAACGTGTCGTGGGGCACTGTTAACCATGACAATACAATCGACGAATCCGTCCAGGCACACATGTCAATGATGTCGATGCGCGTATTTAATAATAAAAATATTCGGCTCATCCAGCGCGATAATAATACGGCGGCATTCAGCTCGAGCCTCGGAATCGATAACGGTTTAAGCGGCGCCAATTTGGTCTTGGAACCGACCAACATGACCGACGATGCGCGTGGGGCATCATGGGTGCGCAAAAACACTACCGCGGCATAGCCGCGTTGCGACGCGTCGCAGAATCCATACAACGAACACTGAGCTCCGGCGGTTGTATTTAAATAGCGCGGAACACGCACGTTGGCTAACGCGGGTAGTTCGTCGACGAACTGCGACCAATCTGCGCGGATATCGGTAGGCAAACGCTGGTCCCACGTACACTCGGACTGCCATGTGCGTTGCATAATATGCTTGGCAAGGAAGATGGACGGCGCAAACAAACCTAACGGGTCGAAAAAACGTGCTGTTAATGACAAAATGCCGCGCTTGGTAAATACAATTGCGTCATCTATGCGAGGTTCACAACCGAAATAATCGCCGTCTGTATACCACGACAAACCGAGAACCTTGGTATCAGCGCCCTCATCACCGGCAAACGTTGTCGATTTTACCACCCGGAACTCGTCCGGAACAGCGTGTAGGACGGCGGCGGTGTTGCTGGACCACTTGCGCAACTCGAACCCCGCACCAGCGAGGACGGATATCAATTCCGCCTGAACGCTAAGCGCCTCGACCGCGGTATCGGCACCGTAACAAATGTCGTCGACGTACGTTTGATGACGCAACGCGTCGCATGATCTGGTAGAATTTCGACAATCGACTTCAGCGACCTCTTGCAGTACGCGTAGAGCGAGAAACGGCGCACAATTTACGCCGTACGTTACGGTATTCAACTCGTACTCGACGAGCTCCATATGCGGGGACGGTCGCCACAGAATATGTTGATACGCACGATATTGCGGAAGGACCATAATCTGTCTGTACATTTTACAAATATCGGTCGTAAACGCGTGACGGAACAAACGAAAACACGTTAGCACATCCACGATGTCCCGTTGTAACTTCGGACCCGGGAATAACGATGTATTTAGTGACGATCCATCAGCAACCGAAGCGGACGCGTCGAACACTACGCGGAATTTTTCATCGGCGCCACACACGGCATGATGTGGAATAAAATAACGGCCATGAGTGGACGCCACTGACATGTGTCCTAGTGACAGATATTCCGACATAAAATCGTTATACTTCGTGCGCAGTCGATCGTTCGAGCTTAACTTACGCTCGAGATGCTCGAACCGTTTGATTGCGACCGCCCGGGACCCGGGAAATAACTTATCATTGAATGGCACACGAAACGGCAACGGAACCGAAAAACGGCCGGACTCGTCACGGACAAAATTATCACGGAATACGACTTCGCATTTGCCGGCGTCAGTAAACTTCAACGGGGATGAGTCGGGCTCTTCGACATGCCAAAAACGGTCGATTAATTGTTCCACGGACGTGAGTAATGACACGGCGGTTGTTTGCGGGGTCGATACATCCGACGGCGACACTGAACCAATAAGGATCCACCCGAAGCATGAACTGAACGCGGCCGGCAACGACTTATTTGCAACAACCTGACGCCCGTCGATAATGGATGAAAACAGGTCTGCGCCTAATAATAGGTCAACCGGCGCAGCGATATGGAAATTCGGGTCTGCCAACGCTAAGTGCGAAAACTTATCGCGTACGGACGGTTCCAACGACTGCCGCGGGAGGTCACCGGTTATAGACGGTAGAACCCATGACTCGAACGCTAAAATTGGATCGGACGAGTAGCGTGGCACAACATGGCAGTCAACTCGACCTTGCACCGTAACTACCGGCACACCGGCTAAACCCGACACCGGAGCCGACCACGTCGACCAACGGAGACCTAGCCGCTTCGCGCACGGCAGTGAAATTGCATTTATTTGTGACGCCGAATCAATCAACGCACGGGCCACTTGGAAGCTACCAGAACGATCGCGTATATGTACCAACGCCGTGCCAAGCACGACGGATGGAGATCCAAGCCCGGATAATAACGATGTAGGAGCGGCAGGCGATTCCACCTCCGTAGCCGGCGTGACGTCCTTAGTCGTTGAATGTGACAAACAGGGTAACAAACTGTGATGATGACGTGGACAAATTGTACATTTGGCGGGCGTCTTACAACTAGGTGCCCAATGACCGGGACTGAGACACGAAAAACATATACGTTTACCACGCGCCCACTTCGCGCGTTCATCCGCGGACAGGGAACGAAATTTACGGCACACGTCGAGCGCGTGTGGATTATTACAGTATTGACATAGCAATATGTGCGGCGACGGCGCCGGTGCTTGTACAGCCGAGACCAATGATGTCGGCGATGGTCGATCAACTTTGCGCGACCATTTTGACGACGCAGACGGTCGGTCCTTAGGACGAGGCGCGAGTACGGCCTGTTTACCGGCGACGCCCTGTACGCGTTCGAGAATAGCGATACGGTTTTTAATAAACGTAAACAAGTCGTCCACCGTAGGGAAATCACGTGTCGTTTCCGACTCGAACAACGTGCGACACGACGACGATAGGCACCGTGAGGCCAATGAAAATAAAATAAAATCGCCTAAGTCTGGGACTTGTAACGCGGTGAGAACTGAGATACCTTCACCGAACACTGACATAAATTTATTCAAGTCCGACAGACTATCCACGGACGACACAGGCACTTGTAGTAATTTGTCGACGAACGATCCCGCGACTAAACGCGGCTTGTCGTAGCGCGATACTAATGCGGCCCAGGCAACGGCGAATGTGGCACCCGAAACCAGTATGCCACGGATAACGTCGGCAGCGCTCCCGTGAATGCAGCTGCGCAAATGATAAAAACGCTCGATATCAGGTATGTCCGGAAATTGCGACACGATCGCGAGAAACTGATCACGGAATGCAGGCCACTTGTGTATATCACCGTCGAATTGAGGTAACGGAATTTCAGGCAATCTGCGGAAAACGCGGGTTTGTGTAACGTGATGTTCACTTGCGTCGGCGGATCCTAACGGCGGCGCAGGTTGAACCTGATATTTAGACACGATAGACCGGATATAATCTATCCAAATGTTTACTTCGACGACACGGTCACTCGTATACTCGTGCAACATACCGAGAGCACAATACGCGTCGAACACCGCATCTTCCTCAATTTCGAACCCGTCTACCAAATTATTCAGCCTGGCGAAAGCCGCAAGCAGCTGCGGCGCTATAGTTGCATCATCACAAGCCAATCGAGCCGTCTCGTGAATAGCCTTAATACGAGCGACGTACGATTCTCGTTTGGCCAATGCCCTATCTCTCGCGCGCTTATCACGCTCCATGTCCTCCGGAGCAGCCATGGCACGGCTAGTTACGAGCTCGGACGGACGCAAGCTAAAGGTGCGCGCGCGTAACCCACGGGGCGAACACTCGATTTAGCAGCACTAACTTACAATACCTAACCGGGACAATGGTCCTACCCAAACTGTCACGAACCCAATCCAAACGTGAACACCACAATTAGTAATATATATATATATACAAACCACGCTCTGCTACCAAATGTTTGGGCCGCCGGCTATTTACTAGCATTTGGCCGGACGACTACTTAAAAAATATGGTGTTCAAATTTGGACGGGATAGGTGACCAATAATGTGTAAATGACAATACGTGTATATATAAAGAATAATAAGGTAACAGTATATTAAACGGCACGACTAGAGTGCATACGTCGGCCGGTGAAGACGTCTCTTCCCGAGCGCGACTCAAGACAATAATAATAATATACAAAACAATAATAATAGCAACAATGATAATAATCCTGATTACCGGACGGCACATACGCCGCGGCAGGGCAACGGTATCGGCGGCGACGGTGGCTGCTATCAGCTGCGGCTGGAACGACGTCGATGGCACGCAGGTGAACGGGGGGTGACGGCCGCGATGATCAGCAACAACAGCCGGGCGGCGTCAACCAATGACGAGGTAATGCCGAATCGCAAGACCGGATTACGTAACTTGTACGCACCGGCGACAACGGCGATGTTGCGTAATAATTACGGATATATTAACATACGCGACACTGATGCACGAAACCGGCGGCCACTCGCGGCAAATAATACACGAGCTAAATGCTAATATAATGTGCGCGTATGCACTTACGGCCGGCTCGCGCGATTGAAACAATAATAATAATATGCGCGGACACTGGCGACGAGCACGCGACACAAACAATGGTCGCGCGACGGATAAACAACGCACGGCTATACTTCTCGACGTCGAAAACGGTAACAACGGCGTCGAGTACACAAATGCGCTACGTAACGCGACAGCGAATTCGACGAGGCGAGCGACTCGTGCGAGAAAGGCGACGGTAACACCCGCACCACGAGATTGTGGCTAAGCGGCACCAAAAAAAAACGGCCGACGTGACGGACACACGGTCTGCTCGCGTGGAGCGTACGGCAAAGAGAGAGGGTCTAGGTCGCCGGCGGCGACGGCTGGAGTCCGGTGTCCACGGGTCGCGCGATGCGCCGTCTCGCGGACCGGTTGCCAAAGTCGCGATAAAAACGGCGGCAATTTCGAACAGTATTATATCGACTATATTATCATATAAACAAATTTAAATAAAATTAGAAAATACATGCAGTTCATTGTATTAAATTAATTAAAAACAAATGCAAAGTATTAAACGAGCTACACACATAATAGTAATTACATTCTTACTATACAAAAACTGGAGTCTGGAATCCGGTCAATCCACGTATCCACACCGCATATGGCATATAGCATACGACAATCACCAACGTGAAAAAGTGATTAAAACGCACTTACGCACACTATTTATTTAATTATTACAGTGTACCACGGTACTTAATCTTAATAATTATAACACGTCAAGTCAAATGACTAAAACAGTAAAACCAAAACGTCCAAAACACTCTCGGTCACGGCGGGCCATAAACATATTATTATATTATATAAATATTACCAAGAATGACTGGTCTGGTTCGCGGGTGGTGGAGTTGTTGGTCGCTTCACTCGCTCTATTCCTAGAACGTAAGCGCGTTGTCGCGATAACAGACTAGGTTTTTGGGGAAATTCCCGATCATTTTAAAGTGTAAACAAGCCGATCCCGCGTAGCGTGTCCCACCAACGATCCGGTAAAGTTTACAAAATACGGGTAACGTAGTGTTATACTACAGCCGTAAATTCGGTAAATCGTAGTAAATAGTAATTAGTAGGTACATACCGAATATTCGATAAATACCGATCAAACGGTAAATACCGAAAGACCGGTATACCGGTAAGTGTAAGAAGCCGGTATTTAAAATACCGGTAGATCGAAATACCGGTGACTCACCGGTATACCGAAAATACCGCCAACTCTAGTAATTTTAATCATTTAAAATGCAGTGATAAAGATAAAACGAATCTGAAAAAACTATCAACAGTGTATATTATCTCTTAGTTAATTTTTGATTTATCGTCTGATCATTCTAGAAGAAGAGAAATTACAAATAAGACAATAAACATACAATATACTTACAAACGGAATCTGTAGAAAATATACATAATATACAATTAATCATTGATAAATAAATTATATTAAATTTGAAATGTTAGTGATGTTCGTCATTGCAGGTTTTATCTACCTATACTGATAGTGAAACAGTATAAAATGTGAACATTCATAATATTATATAGTATTACTATTATTATATTTCTACGTTCATAATTTCGAGTATTGTTAAAAATAATGTTGACATTTATTTTAATATGTTTCACATTTTAAGGGTATAGGTGAAGCACACCTAACCCGCAACTGAAATAATTTGCCTTCCAACCGCACGAACCACACATAGGTACATACTATTTTTAATTTTTTGTCACGCCGCCTCTGCGTTCATCGATCGCGCAAATAGATAGAAAGTAATTCAACAACCATACTATTCTACGAAAAGAATTTCATGAAAGATATATTATTTTATTTTGGTATAACAACCTTAAGTTATAATCAGGTTAATAAACTTATTTGTTCAACACATTATGCAAGAATAGTAATGCATATTTTATTTAGATAATGAGGTCACGACACCATTTTCTTTTCAGTTTTTTATGGGGATTTTCCGTGATGGTTGGACGACAAGGGGAGTTAGATTATGTTACAGCTTGCTATTGAATCGTTTATAGTGAAGCTTGACTAAATCAGTAACGATTGGTAAATTAAGGTCAAAGTGAAGGGTATTATTGGAAACACAGAACGGGCCTTTAGAGATGACGTGAAAAAATATAAGATGTAACCTGCAAAAATGTATGTTTTGTTAGGACTGTGGTATAGATTTCAGTGTCTGGTTGAGCAAGCGTAATGGAAGTATCCGCATCGGCTCCCGTTCGTCCGTTTCGGCTCCCTCCTTTCATTTGAAGGTGACCGTATCGGCTCCGACCCGATGTCAGTGGTATGGACGTATCGGCTCCCAATCGACAACATTTTCCTTCACATTTACAGGCTTAGCACTGGCTACGATGAGATGAAATTCTCTGTAGGCATGATGTTAAATATGTTGTTGGGGTTTAAAATAAAAAACTGTGTTCTTTTAAAAAAGAGTTTAATAGACTTAAAAAAATTGTGTTGTCTTAAATTTTTTTTTGTATGTAGTTTTAAAAATAATGTTAACTTAGGTAAGGTGAAAATGAAAAAATGTGTGGTTTGAACTTGAAGGAAATTTTTTTTACGTATTCCGCTCTTGTAATTTTTCCTTCTTTAAATTGATCAATATATTTCTGAATAACACTACAAATCTTTTGCTGGTTGTTAGTTTTTTTCCTAATATTCGTGCTGCGGGGCTTTATATACGTGTCAGATTGCATCTGCTTCAAAATTTCCATGAAATTGAAAATGTTAGTATGAGCAGATGCGAACTCACCATTAAATTTTGCGTGGAAAGATTCGCAGTAGTTCGTGGTGCGATCACCCGTACTCGGCGTATCAGCCCACATTTCCGGGGGGAAGTGTCCGTCATCTAAGTAATTGGCACAAATTTAATCAAAAAATTCTATGAGTTGTTTGTTACCTTCTGGTTTTAGAGCAAACAAGTCTTCTACATAACAACCCACAACCTGATCAGGGGGAAGCAATGGTAAACCAAGAAACATTTTTAAAATACTTCGGATTTCTGATGTTTTATCTTTGAATTCTAGTGACAAACCAAGTGCTTGAATTTTCCTCCACCACGATTGGGCTAAGTGAAATCTGCATCCTCTGATTCTCACCCATGATCATGATGAAAAGACTGCATATAGTATAGATTGTTCAAAATCTGAAAAAAAACTGTTGTCACATTTGTCATGTATGGTGCAAGCTGATCCATAACAATGTGGTAGGCTTCTGTTATTTTGTTTGGAAGAACACTAAAAACAACAGGGACGTAGAAATTGCTTACTGTTATAAACACGGTGAACATTTGACAAAACAGTTTAGAAGTTTTCTAAAAGTACCGTCAACGAAAACAGTAGTTGCATGTTGAAGTTCATCAAGATTGGTTGGCATGTGAAGATGATAACATTACTCACCTCATCATTATAAAAAACAAAATTATCACCTGTAGTCGTTTTCAGAGAGTATGTACGCACACACTCATGAAGCTCGAGGACGGTTGTAGGTAACTTGGGAAATTTTCTCAATTTGGCGACATTTGAATTTTTCCGTAATCTATTCATATCATCAGTAGTCACAACATCCGACATTCCACTGCTTGCTATTTCACGCCTAATAATTTTTTAGAGCGTTCACAAAGAGCATCACTTGCTTTCCGTTTCAACGAGTTACTTATTTTTTGGCGTGCTAAAGTAGTATCTGCTTAATGACTATGATCAAGATTTTGTTCCACTATCACTTCATTCAAGACTTTTATAAAAGCGGTACACCCACGTTTCATACACTTCCACCGCTCAATATCTCCTGGCAAATTTTCATGGAATCCAAAATTTGTATTGGTCAATCACACCTAATTGTTTACCAGCTTTGCTAAGCATGTACTCCATGACAAAAAAGGAATAAAATAAACAGAAAAACGCACTAAACTTCGTAATTTTTATAATAATTGTAATATTGTTATAATTTTATATAACTGACAATAATATGCTTAGACGCACTACACTTCGCAATAAAACGAGAACTAACATTAAACTTTAATTAGTAATTTCATATAACTGTATATATGTGATTAACTATCTATCAAAAAATTCTTTATCGAAACCGGATATATATTTAACGGACGGCAAGGAATAACGACCCGGAGCCGATACGGACTCATTAACGTCCGGCGGGAGCCGATACAGTATCCTCCTGCGTAATACGCTTAGCACTTTTTGGGATTTTCACATTACCACTAGATACTTTTTGAAATTTCCATATTACCACCCGCCAATTTGGGGTTCTATGCACTTTACCACCCAGTGGACGGAAAAAGGTCGCTTTTCAACGCTTTAAGCGTTATGGAAAACTTAACTTTCTATGCTGGCGTTATAAAAAATATTTTACTAACAATAAATTATTGTAGGAACTCTAATGTTTCTGAACTTCGATTTTAATGCGTGCCAATCGATCAAAAAACTCTTCCTCGCAAACGACAATATTAATCGATGAACTAACATATGCGACGATACACGTTTATTAGCTCCACCGATTATTATGCAATAATGCATAGTTTTAAGCTAACCTATGGTATTTATTACAAATTTATCTATAAATTAAATTGACATTGAAGCTAATTTATGAAATTATTAATACAAATACAATATTAAAATCTTAAACAGAAAAAAATATTAATAATCAAAACAAAATATACGTACTTAAAGTTTCTAGAAAGAAATATATAATAATAATAAATTAGTTACTATAGAAAACTGTATTCAACAATTTCATATTGGACTTTAATTTCAAATTAAGTAATAATAACAATCATTTCTTTCTTATATTAATGTCGATATCGCAACATTTACCAATGCCATAATTATAAATTTAGCAAAATAATCCAACCTACAAATATCATATTCACATCCAGGACTTCCAAAGGCCGTCATTGCATTTATCTTTCAAAAAAAGAATTAGTTGATCAAATCATATAATAACCAACACATCACCGTTCACCATCAACAACCAGTTAATTAAATTAAGAAGACAACATAATCTCGACAAACGTATCATACTATCAAACATTCAAACGTATTTTCCAACATTCCAAACAGTCTTATTTTAGAATAACTATTTAAATAAAATAGAATATACCTAGAAGTCTCATTTCGTTCCTACAAGCCGGTTCAATCACCGCCAATGGTCTTGACCACGTACTAAGTTTTCGAAGAACATTGTTTATATCATATGACACATCGGAAAGCTACCAAATTCTATACTAATAAACTACGATTCTGCCTACTATATAGAATCTTTCTATCTGATGACACTGTTTCATGTTTACTTTGTTAAGACAAAGGTCTACCGAATGTCCAATTAATGCAAATAAATCTTTGAAAATTGATACAAGCTGCGTGACCCCCTTCTTATGGACCTTGATACTGGAACCAATAAACATACACTAAGTCCTACCGCTAACCAATTACCTCTTAAAACCGACCCGAATGAAAAGTTCGTGGTATCTGTCAGTTATACTGACAATTAACTTGAAAAAGACAATCAAACCATGCTGAATATAACTATCTTTCAACGCGCCTAGGGAGAAATCTTTTTGACCGATGGAATCAAAATACTAACTCCGTCGACGTTGTCATCAATCTCATGTCCTCCATCAAAAAACAGTAACCTGATAGAATAAATAAAAAATAAAAAAAATAAAAAAAATACTATAATGTCGATTAAAAAAATAAAAACTTTAATCGTCAGTCGATAATTTCATAGATACGATGGACGAACATCTCAGCCCTCGAAAATAAGTATTTAAAGAGACAAAGATACCTATGACTTAACTACAACTAATTTAAATTACTTTTAAAAAATTTCTTAAACAGTAATAATTCGTGTGAAGAATGCGTACCTTTCAATATCAGCGCTACAAATATGCTCATAATAATCGATCTAATTAGACTTAAAATAACTTGTTTAAGTGGTAAAAACAGGTAACAAAAATGCACAAGGTGTTTTTCAACGCATTTTCCGATAAGGAATTATCCAATTACAAAAATTACGACATCAAAAATCGATTCAATTAACTTAATTGCCTCATTATTTAGATAACCAAAAAACTCACACCTACTTTGATGATGTCTCATAAATACAATATTAAACAATGGAACATTAATGGTTATCTTCAAATTCTTCTTCTTCTTAAAGTTCCTATCCGTTTTGGATATTGGAAATCTTATTAAATATTGCACCTTTTTCTAACGATGAACGAAATAGTTCAATTGATGATGTTGTACTAAACCAGTCCCTGAGATTTTTTAGCCACGATATCCTTCGTCTACCAGGACTTCTCTTGCCTTCAATTTTTCCTTGAAGTATAAGTTGCAGCAATCCATATCTATTGTTATGTCTCATTATGTGAGCCAAGTATTCTAATTTCCGTGTTTTTATAGTCTTTAGTAATTTTTTCACCTTTTGCAGCATTCTTTATAGTACGCACACGTTGGATACTCGATCTGCCCATGAGATATTTAGGATACGACGGTACAGCCATGTTTCCAATGCCTCAATTTTCTTACTCACTGTCTCAGTTAATGTCCATGTTTCGGCACCATATAATAAAATAGGACAGATATAACATCTTAATATTCTAATTTTAGTGCCCAGTGAAAAATTATGACATTTAAGTATCTAAGACATTTTCACAAATGCCCCTATGGTCATCTCAATCCAACAATTTAACTTCCATCCCATGTTGCCAGTCTTCGTTTACCCATGTGCCGAGATATTTATATTTTTGAACCTTTTCTTTTTGCTGTCCCCTGATTACTAGTTTTTCTCTAAAATTTTGTTTTTTTCGAAATTACCATGTATTTGGTTTTGCTTATAATTAGAGACAACCAAATACTTTCACTTATATCCACTATTCTATTCACAATTTTTCAGAGCCTTGAATACTATTCACGAATACAACTGTATCATCAGCGTATCTTATGTTGATAATGTATTCGTCGTTTACTTTTATGCCCTCATTAACTTTATCCAAAGCTTCTCTAAGTATGAATTCCGAATACAGAGCCGGCCTTAGGGTAAAGCGAGGCCTAGGGCAATTTTTTTTAGATGAGGCCTATAGTAAAGACTTTTTTTATTATTATTTGTAAGTCGACAAACAGTAATTATAATGTTTTAGTTGGTAAATTGTTGAGACCGTCTCCGCCCAATAATAATATGGTGCTTTTGGCATCAGAATCTAAATAATAAATAATATAATACATCATTAAAAATTATAATTTCAATAAATATTTTATTATTAGATATTAGTTTATTTAAAATATTATAATATTATACACACTGAACGTTGACGCTTATAGCTAAATTAAACAAAGTTCACTTTCCTTGCTTTATTTCTCGCAAATTCATTTATTATTTCATTGTAGTCCAAATTTGAAGCTATGTCTTCTTCAATACATAATATTGCAAGTGAAGTTAGCCTTTCTTGAGTCATTGATGTCCTTAAATATGATTTTATTAGTTTTAATTTAGAAAAAGATCGTTCTGCACTGGCTACAGTTATACCTTGTTCATCATTTATATTTACATTAATATTTTTAGACATATCTTGTTCGTAATCAAGACTTAATACAGAATAATTTTCATTTTCATTCAAAGAGGAAGTACTATAGTATAGTATAAATAGTAGGAAGCAATGGGACATCAATTTTACATTGCAATTCTAGTGTATTTGGGTTATTTTCTTTTGAAGGTTTTAAAAATTTTTGAAACGCACCAGTTTGACGTTTCATAAACTTTTCTTTTTCTTTTCTTTTTTTTTAATTTTTGACTACCAGATTCGAATTTTCTGAATTTATCTCGATCACGACCCATTATGACGAAGTAAACTGTTGAAACAGAAATGTAAAATATATAATAATATAGATTTACGCCTCAAACACGCTCATTTTATTTCAAATTTTATTAAAAAAAACTAATAAATATATAAAAATAAAATTGTGTGTTACAATACATTAAATTTATGTACTCATGTATTATTAATTATAATTTAGCATACACTTTCTTATTTTTACATTACACGAGTAGTTAATTACAAATTATTAATTATTTTATCGAAATATATTATAATTATTATATTAAATTATTGTAAGATACGTATTATATTTTATACAATAATTTAAATTTTTGTTTAAACCTATTTAGTCTGCCAATATTTTGTTATAAATGGTATTATTACGAATGCACAAGTAGATAATGAAAGAATATAATCGTATTATACTTATAGAGTTTTTCGTTGTAAAGTTTCGTTATAGAGTTTTTACTGTATTTGGTAAAAAATTTAAGATTTTAGAACTATTATTTACTATAATTTAATAATTATCATATTTGTATAGTATTACACATATAATATTAATATCAATAAGAATTAGTACTTACTAAATGACGAAATGAAGATTCTGATTACTAGAACGAATGCGCCACGCAAAATGAACGATTTCCTAAATGTCAAATTAAATTTTATCCGAGCGGCATAACGATTAATATGTGAACTTTGGAACAGATATAAGCCGGGTTTCGTGATATTGTCACAATAACACGATAACATTATAACAATATAATAAATTAGTATTGTTTGAAATCGTTTTCGTTGACAAAATGATTTTATTACAATAATATACGTATTACGTATAGCATCGGAATCTCCAACACAAGTACATCAATCGATAAGTCAATCAATAATGTATAGTATATGGTATAAACTAATAATAATAAAACTCATAACGACAACTGTTTCTTTGTTTACTGTATGTAATCTGTCCATTAAATTTAAATCGTATATTTTTTTATTTATTTTTTTTTAATTTCGCCGAAAAATTATAGTATAAAATAATGAATAATTTCATTTACGTGAGGCCCAAAATGTCATACAAAAGCGCGAGGCCCGGGGCAGGGGCCCCGCTAGCCCCTGCCTAAGGCCGGCACTGTCCGAATATAAATAAATATAAGTGGTGACTGGTAGCATCTCTGTCTCAATCCTCTTTTTGTCGTGATATCGTTTGACATTTCTGCTTCTACTCGTATAGCAGAAGTTTGGATCCAAAATAAATTGCTTATTATGCTCACTACTCAGGTCTTGTTTGTCAATTCCAGCCACATCTAGTATTTTTATAAGTTTATCGTGTTCAACCCTATCAAAAGCCTTTCGGTAGTCAATGAAACAAACATATACGTCGTGATTGACATCCCTAGCCCTTTGAATTAGCACCTGTAAGCTAAAGATTGCCTCTCTTGTGTCAACTGATTTTCTAAAACCATTCTAAATTGTGTATTACTCATTTGAATTTCACATTTTAAAAAAATTCTCTGATGTATGATATTTAAAAAGATCTTTGATAAGTGGCTTATAAGACTAATAGTGCGAAAATCTGTTTAGCACTATGTTTTTTAGGAAGAGCTATAAATGTAGATTTTAACCATTGTGTGGGTAATTTTCCAGCACCATACATATTATTAAAAACCTTAGTTAACCACGTAATATTCTCCTCGTCTAATTTTTGAAGAATTATCGGTGCAAGTTATCTGGCCCTGGAGATTTACCATTCTTGATTTGGGATATTGCCTTTTTAACTTCCTCAGTCATTAATATCCTATAATAATAAGTAATAGAAAACTAGTCCAACATAAACTTCGAGCGAGACGAACATGGCATAGTACACGGAACCCAACGGATAAAACGGAATGGTACCGAGTAAGCAAAATTCTTCATGACAAAATCAAAGAAATGAAAAATAAAACATTCAAATCATACTTAAGTGGTCTCACTGCGACGGATAATACTGATTATTCATTATGGAAAGCCACAAGACTCATGAAGAAGCCCCGTGTTCAGATACCACCACTCCGCAAAGAAGACGGCACCTGGGCACGAAGCGAACAAGAAAAAGCCGAAATATACACTCGGCATCTTGAACACGTATTATGCCAAATACTATTGACTCTGAGCTTGACACCTTGCAATGCCAATCTCTTAATGCAGCACGTGAAAAAATCAAATATTTCTCACCGTTGGAAATTGCAAAAGAAATAGATAACAACTTAAACCCAAAAAAATCACCAGGCTATGATGAAATTAGTCCAAAAATACTGAAAGAACTTCCAAAGAAGGCTATCATTCATCTTACACACATATACAACGCTATTTTGCGCTTGGAATACATTCCAGAACAATGGAAACGGGCACAAGTTATTATGTTGCTCAAACCAGGAAAACCACCTGAAAATGTCACATCATACCGACCGATATTACTCCTTCCAAGTGTATCTAAACTTTTAGAGAAACTTCTGTTCAAACGCCTAAAACCGATTATAGAGGAAAAAAATCTTATACCAGAACATCAGTTTGGATTTCGCAACAAACATTCAACAATCGATCAAGTACATCGAGTTACTAATGTGATTAGTAAAGCTCTTGAATAAAAAAAGAACTGCTGTGGAGTATTCCTTGACGTAGCTCAGGCTTTTGACAAAGTCTGGCACAAAGGACTCCTCATCAAACTGCGTGATCAGCTGCCACATACCTGGTGTGCACTTCTTGAATCATACTTGACTGACATTCAATTTCGAGTCATACACGAAGAAGCGATAACCGAATGGAAAGATATATCAGCTGGAGTACCGCAAGGTAGTGTTTTAGGACCTATCTTGTATTTACTCTATACGGCTAATATACCAAACGATGATAACACAACATTAGCTATGTTTGCCGATGATACAGCAATTTTGTCAGCACGTAATAGTCAGCTTACTGTAACCAATAACTTACAGAGGCCAATCGATAATATCTTTGCCTGGACAAGACGTTGGAAAATTAAGATTAAAGGCGATAAATCGGTGCACGTTAACTATACGTTACGCAAAACCGAAACCATCCAAATAATATTGAATCAATCACCAATCCCACAAAAAAATTCAGCAAAATATCTTGGAATGCACCTTGACTCTCATCTAAACTGGAAACACCACGTCCATCAGAAAAAAATTCAGATTAAAGAACAAATGCGAAATCTTTATTGGTTAGTCGGACCTCACTCCGAGTTAACCATAGAAAACAAACGTCTACTGTATGTAGCAATTATAAAACCGATCTGGATATATGGCATTCAATTGTGGGGTTGTGCCAGTAAGTCTAACATCGATGTAATACAAGGCTGTCAAAATATTGCACTTAGGACCATCACTGCAGCCTACCGGCTCGAAAGAAACAATGCAATTCACCGTGATATGATGCTGCCTACAATAGCAGACGAAATCCAAAGGTTTGCTCGCAAACACGAGACGAGGCTAGATCACCATGTCAATCCATTGGCCATTCAATTATTAGATCACTCCAAGGATATCCGACGTCTTCAACGTCTGAAACCATACGACTTAGTTTAAGATTTTAGATTAAGGCAGGAGACACTTCATTGGAAGTGACTCCATCAACGTGTAATATACATATATATTTTATATCAAGTATGTAAAATATGTGTAATTGTCAAACATATTTATAAAGACCTTTGGGTCGTTTAAATAATAAAGCCCCAGGGCATTAAAAAAAAAAAAAAAAATTAATATCCTAACCAAATCAATTACACCAGGAGTCATTTGTTTACAAGAAACTTATTTTAAAAATGATTACCTAACCACCTTACAATCCCACAAAAAACAAAAGTTGTGAACCTGACGATATTCCATTCGTTTTTATTCAAAATTTACCACTCAATGCTAAATAAATTCTACTCTAAATATAAAATAATTTATTGGCGCAAGAAACCTTCTATAACAACTGGAAACAAGCAATAGTCGTGCGTTATACTGCAAAATGGTCAAATCCTGCACACCACCGAAGTTTACCACCCAATACCATTTTTGAACATTATGAGTAGAATAATAGAAAAGATAGTCATATGGTATCTTGAAAAACATAATTTATTGTCACCACATCAACACGGCTTTTGTAAAAATAGATCCACTAACGATATACTAGTAAGCTTACACACTGATATTATTGACGCATTAATTAACAAACAAAATATAATACTTGTTAGCCTTGATCTAAAAATAAAGCATATGACACTGATTGGAGACACAGGGTGCTAAAAATCATACAACAATTCGACATCAATGGATGTCGAATGAAACATGCTCAAATTTATAAAAAAATCACATTTACGATAGAACCTTTCAAATTAAAATTAAAAACACATTATCTCAACCATTCTCAAACCAAAATGGCGTAGTACAAGGATTATCAATTAGCGTAACATTATTCATCATCTTAATGAATGAAATATCAACTCAAATCCCTCCACCCATACTGATAAAACTTTTCGCTGACGATGCACTGATTATAACAAAGGAAAAAATATAAATTCAATAAAAAACCAAATTCAACTTACATTCGATAAGTTAAGTTAATGGAGGCTCAAAACTGTTTTAACTTCTTCTCCAAACAAAACAATATGTATACTATTCACCTGTCAAAGAAAAGTAGCCAAATCGATAATCCATATTGAAAATACAACACTCGACAACTAAGACATTGTTAAATTTCTAGGCTTAACATTTGATAAAAAAAAACTCAACTGGTACTAACTCATCAAACAATTAAAAATCCGTACGCTCAAATCAATGAAAATATTAAAAACATTAGTTCACACTGAATGGGGATCCAAATTAACCAAGTACATATTAAAAATAGCCAAACATCAAGAAAATCCAGTGTCTGATTATATAGTGATGTGTGTTATCAACAATAAAATTCTAAGCACTGTATTAAACGCACCCCCTAAGCGCTTTAATAAAAATACATATAATAGAACACTATTATACTACAAAAATACTACATATAAAAATATTTATAAAGGTCTTCATTATGAACTGCTGCAATCTTACCCAGAACACATACAGATATATACTGACACATCGAAAATCAAGCAAAAGTCAGAATTGGCCGTGATATCAAATTATATAAACATACAATTATAAACAAATAAGGTATGAGGTATTTTTAATGTAGAAGCCCTAGCGATATACTCACAGCTATTCAAATCATTTACTTTACTAACGATAAGAAATATCTAATAATGTCTAATGTCCGATTCTTTAAGCAACCTAATCAGCATATACAATTTAAATACGCCACAATCAGTTATCTACAAACAATTCATGAACTCAATGAACGCAAAAACAGTATATCGCTTGTATGGATCACGGGACACGTCGGCATAATAAGTAACGAAGAAGCCCACATAAAATCAAAAGTAACAAAGGTACCTCCGCTTAAATGTAACAAAAATAAGCTCAGAGAGATAAAAAATTCTATATTACCATGGCACAAACTATTCGAGATTTCCAGAAGGGACAAGGTCCCGCCTTCGGGAGGCGTGAGCATGCCACCGGGTGCGTCCCCAGTTTGTGAAGGATAAAGGAACACCCTGTAGACAGGCAGAAATAAGCCACACCTTCTGGATGGACGAATAAGTGGTCGCAGACAAGCTCACCACCGGAGAATGGTCGACCTATGGTTCTCAGGAAGACCAAGAAAACATACGGAAACACGAACCGACACGCAACCGACACGAGGCTGGCATTGGTGGTGGTGGCCAAGTCAAACAACAACTAGCATGATGGACGAAAATAAAGCTAAAAATGTTACTTCTACAAGGGGGTCGGATACCCAGGAGGCAGTAATTGAAGGTTTTCAAGCGAGCAGTCAGAGGTCGTTATCAAGCAGCAATCGTGATAAAACAGGTGCGGGGGTGGCCAGCCAGTCTCCTGTCTCCCTGAGTACTACTAGTGCTGAGACAGTCGTTCAAGGCGCGCAACGGGCCAAGGTGACGGATGAAAGTAACCAAGACAGGGAGAAGAAATCGTACTCAAGTTCTATGTCCAAGAAAATGACCGATGAACTAAACGTAGATGAAAGAAGCCAACCACATTCGTAAGGTTAGTTAAACACACTCTGTTTATCTGTGACGCTTTCGAATCCAGTCGCAGAGAATATTGAGGTATCAAATCGACGTAGACGACATCAACGATGACAATTTAATCGAACTGATGGTGAAGTCAAAAGAAGGATGGACCGCAATAGAAGACTTCATGGTCAACGTCATGAAAAAGAAGGAAACTGAGGAAAGGAGGAGACAATCAATGCTGATTTAACCGTAACTTGGATTACTACAAGAAAAAAAAACCTTAAAAATAAGAATTTATAATAGGCAAACTGCCAAAAATAGAGGGGCCAGAGCCCCTCAGAGTATTGTAAAAACGAATTTAAGAGCACAGCTTAGAGGGATTATCCCAAAGATTAATATTATTTATAAAAAATTGAGCCAAATCGGCCCAGCTGTTCTCAACTGATGCAATTTTGAATTTTTTGTCTCCATTTTTATATATATAGATAATTTATATTTTTGGACTTTTAATCTTAAAAATGTGTCTTGGAATTTTTGTCCTCTGACTTTTCATTCGAGATTTCACACAAGTATTTAATGCAATGTAAAAAAAAACACAAAAATTACGTACCTATGAAATTCTTTTTTTTTTCATTATCTATAAAATATTAGAAATAATATATAAATAGGTAGAAAGATAATGCAGATATCTATGCAACAACCATACTAGTCTACGAAAACAATTTCATGAAAGAAATATTATTTTATTTTGATATAACGAACTTAAGTTATTATCAGGTTAATAAACTTATTTGTTCAACACTTTATGCAAGAATAGCAGTAATGCTTTTTTTTTAGATGGTGGACTGAAAAAGGTCGCATTTCAACGCTTTAAACATAATGGAAAACTTAACTTTCGACGCTGGGGTTATAAAAAATACTTTACTAACAAAATTTGTAAATTTAAAATTAAGTTGTAATTTTGATTTTTTTAGTTTTTTTTTTTTTATGAATGACGGTTAAAAAATATAAAAAATACATAGTAAACATTTTTTTTAATAAGCATTTGAATTTCGAAATTTGACAAAATAGGTAAAACTCACTAACATTTGCAATTTATTTTCAGTTGGAAATTTATAAAAATTTATCTTTTTAAATCTTAGATTTGAAAATTAAATACAAGATTTTTCATGAGTTTGTGTACTTTTATCAAATATAAATTTCCTACCGATAAGTCAAATTAAATGTTTATCTGTTTAAGACCATTTGAATTACAATCAATTTCTCGTGTACCGATATTCTTATTTTAATTTTATTCAAAACCAAATAACTGTATTAACCTGAAATTTACACATTAAGTTTATTGTATTAATTCCTCTTATTGAATAAACTATTAAAATATTTAAAGAATTTTCAAGTTATTTATAGACACTTGGTTTATTTAGTATTTTTTTCTTTTATAAATATCAATAAATTATTATTAAATGGATCAAGAAACTTGAAAACTTATCGTGACGTTTCCCATAAGCTTATAATATAATAGCAGTTGGAAAATGCTGCTGCAAAATAAATTTAAAAGCCGTAGAATCAACATTTTTCCACTCAGAATCGTGTTTCGTATACAATGATATTATATCATTGAATTAAAATTTAATATCATCCATTACTGTAACCCACTTGTACACTACTTTATAAAAAATTGAAAATTGAAGAAAACGTGACAATTTTTTAAAAAATATTATTTATGATTTTGAATTTCTTTTATTTTACAAAATTCGTTAATACTACCAAAAACTGCAATTTTTTATTTGAATTTGAAAAAAAAATTAAGTTTTTTTCACAAAGTGGTTCCATCCAACCCGTATAATATTAATTTTGTTCAAAATCATGAAAATAACAATATTAATTTACACGTTTCTTGGTATTAGGTACTTATTCAAATCTATATTCCACCTTAATATTCATGTTATTCGATTATTTTACGAGCTGTATTAACTTTTGGTTAAAGCTAATATAAACTAATCTAATACGATTTAATTAAAAAAAAAAAAAAACAAGGAAATCAAAACTATTTCATCGCTAATAATAGTTTTCGATGATAAATAATCGAATAAATACCAACAATTTCCCTACTGATTACTACTTGAAATTAAAATCACATATTTTCCTATAAATCATTTTTTGCTTGGTAAAAAAAGTGAAAACTTATAAAACATATCGGCATTATATAATATGATATGTTAGTTTACGATGTTATACTATTTTTTTAAATTGATTATTTGAATTCATACAATTTAAAAGGAAATTTAAATTTAGTCTCAAAAGAGTAATATTATCGAGACCATGTATTCAATGTATATTGTATAGAAATACTAACATAAACATATTTATTTAAATTTAAATTATTTAGTGGATATTCAACGTTTTGATGAAAATCAATTTTTTCGAAAATAAAATTTTTCTATACCATATATTCTCCTAGGCCACGTCTACAATGTCGATTGTACATCTGTATTAAATGTAACAACGGACACAAAGCGGCATATTTAATTAGCAATACCTACTTATTATTTAAACAGTTGATATTATATTATTACTATGTTGTTTTTCAGTCGTCGAGTTTCTTCTTTAAAACATTTAAAAATATTCCAACCTATACCAAATTTTTATTATGAGATCTTCTTGAAATTATAACGATGTAATTATCCATCTATAATGCGTTGTATTTACATTGTAAACTATATTATTTAACAGTTTTCATATTTTATTTTGAACTTCGATTTTAATACGTGCCAATCGATCAAAAAACACTTGCTCGCAAACGACAATTAATCGAAAAACTAACATCTGCGATGATACACGTTCATTAGCTCTACTGATTTTTATACAATAATACACAGTTAAAACCTAACCTAACCTATGGTATTTAGTATAAATTAAATTTACATTGAAGCTAATTTATGAAATAATAAATACAAATACAATATTTAAATCTCAAACAGAATAAAATATTAATAATCAAAACAAAAATATACGTACCTAATGCGACTAGAAAAATATATAAAATAATATTAAATTAGTTACTATAGAAAGCTGTATTCAATTATTTCATATTCGACTTTCATTTTAAAATTAAATTATAATAACAATCATTTCTTTCTAATATTTATGGCGATATCGCAAACTTTACCAATTCTATAATTTTCTCCACTCACTCAGCAATAGGTAAAATACAATACAAAGGAAAAAGATCACCCGTTCCTTGGTTGAACGCAGAATGCGAAAATATAAAGACAATTAGCAAATTTAAAATAAAGATAATAACATAGGCGATCTAACAACATTCAAAAAAATCCGAGCCAAAGCTAGAAATAGAAATATTCTTATTTAAGACCAGCAAAACAAATTCATGGTGTAATTTCACTACATATAATTCATCTCAGTCCAGCTTCAATGAGTCATGGACCAATTAATCGTTAACATAACCATTAAAAGTTAGAAATAATATTTAGTTGACTGCATATTAATATTCGATAACCTTTTACGATTCACAACTACAAGTATATTTGGTTATGATTTCATTGTGATATATTTATCTTAGCTTAGATTTAACTTTCACAAGATTTTATTACCTTTTTGTAACGAAATGTAACTAAGTTTTACAATTAATATGTGGTTTGTAACTTTTAACATTACCTATAGTTACTTAAATAATATCACAATAGTATTGACTATATTACATAGTATATACCTATTATAAATATATAATAATAAAGCAATATAGGTACCTTCTTAGAAATACTACATACGATTATTTTAGATAGGTACTAATCTCTATTATATTGATATTTTATATTTTTGTAATGTTTGTTTTTATTTATATTTATGAGATTATTCTTATATAAATCATTTAATCTCTACTGCTATAAATAATTTTTTAGTAGTGACAAAAAGCTAGAAAAGAAACAGTTGAGCTCATACTTATTACTACATTTTTAGGCTTATCTGCAGTATAAAATTAAGACAATTATGATAAGGTTATTGGGATAACGTTCAACATTTTTTGTTAAAATTCAACTGTTATATGAATTCATATATTATGTAGATATGTTATGGCTGAATGTTAATGTGTGTGAAATCGGAAGTTCGTTAACCATTTTGTTGACGACCTATTGCTGTAATTAAATACTAATATTAATAGCTGTCACTAACCACACTAACGTCCAACCATTCAGAAGACTATTATAATCGTCGAAGCCGAGAAACTTGCAGTACTGCGACTGCAATGTGCAGACAACTACAAGCACCGCCGTCGACAGCGAACGTATGACAGTGATTTCGTGACCACGGCCGACATATTATTAGACAACTTTACTCACGGCAACCCGGGGTGCAATTAAGTTGTCTACCTGGCACTTTCACACAGTCCTACCACCAATCACATCGATCAGGGTTAATCGATTACTATGTTGTGTTCACATCTTAGCGAACGTGCTCGGCGTGTGATTGACGCCACCGCTGGACGGCGATCCACGTACCATCGGTACGACTTGAAGCCGGTCCTTTTCAGGACCAACTGCCCCGATGGTCAATATAGGTACAGCCACGATAAAACTAACGTGGGTGTATCGTCCGACCGAAAATCCCGTCATATATGACAGTCGGCGACGGTGCTAACAAAACCAATCATTCTCTTGACGAGATCCGGATTACGCCGAAGCCTGCGCCAAACGGCGACTTGTACCCGCAGCGGGACGCAACGTGTCCACACAGACCTCGCAGCCGCTGACGATGACGCCTGGGAACAAAACCGTCGAAACGACAGCCAACTGAAAAGAAGTCCGACGAATATTTAATTTATAAATTTGGAATACCAAGCTTATACCGACGACGATCGGCCCCGTACCCCGTTATGTGTACAAATACCACCAGTACTTGTACTACTGTAGACTGCAGTATTCCCCGACTACTCAAAATAATCTAAAACCTACACAAGTAGGTATTCACAATAAGGATGTTTGACAATTGGCATATAATTTAAGTTAGCAGTGGTTCTTGAGATTAGGGAGGATACTCATTGGAAAAAAAACAAGCAAATAAAAGCTTATGATACCAAAGAAATTGGAGTTTTTTCATTTCATCACCAACATATTTAAGTGTTCAATTAACATTTTGTAATTAACTGCTAGAGTCTTTGAACATTTAAAATAACTTTTTCATCAGAAAAATCTAATTTATTCAGATATTGATATCTAATAGATGTGCATTGACTAGATAAATATTTATTATAAAAGATATCACAGATATACTATATTAATTAGTCAGTTTCAAATACATACTTGGATTACCACATTTAAAGTAATCGCTTCTAATATCTGAAATTGTATTATTTTAGTATTATTTAATATATACTAAACACTAATATGATATCTGCTATAGTTATAGCATTATTTTTTCAATAAACTAGTAAAAGATACGTACAATAAAATTGTTTTTATTTATAAGTTGTTACAATGACGCGCTAGGAATTTCGTTTGAATAGGAATAGTGCTAATTGGTTAAACAGATTCATAACATAACGTCAGTTTTTATTAGTATATATATATCCAATATTTCGTAAATACAAGATAACTATTGTAACATAGACATGTTTTGGCCAGGAAAGAACTCGCAAAAAAATAAATACTAAATGTAGTTAGTAAAATATATATATTCTTATGAAAAATTTATTTCCAGGTCTTTAGTAAAATTGAATGACCAAAATAATTTATGTTTAAAATCTATTAAACAATAGACAATGATTACTAATATGTCTTATATATTTTTTAAAAATAATGTAATATAAATAAAATCAAAAATTAGTCTGTTAATTAAATAATCTTACTCTGAAATCCACAATAATATGTTAGAAAACCTATAAAATTTTAAAATTTTTCATATAAAAATACGCTCGAGTAACATTAACAGTTAGTTTATTTAATGAGTCATCAATCGTTATAATGAATCAATTGCATAGGGCAACTAAGTCTTGTTTGAAGAAAAAAAGACTTGTTAAATATTAAAAGTGGTTGTTTATATTATGTTTACAATCCGATATTAAACTGTAATTTAAGAATATAAATAACACATAATATATCAACCTTTTGATTGTTTTAATCATAAAGGATATCATACAAATTAATTAATAATAACAAAACTTACTACGACAATAATCTAAAAATAAAATAATACATTTGTATTCGCCATTATTATATTATTTATTTACTACAAAATAACTACTATTGAATAATTATTACATGCTAAAAAACTATTAATTTCAACTATATCAGTTCGATAATTTTATATACGTTATTCTACCTTTTAACTACTATAGTATAACAGTTCATCTGCATAATGTAACGGAATTAATTTATATGAATAATATGATGTACAGAAGATTTTTATGTTTCCTCTAAAATCAATGAAATGTCTTTTATTAAAAAAAATCCGTAAATATACAAATTTTACAATTTTATCATATTGTATTCAAATAAAATATAATTATGGCATACATTTTATTTTTCTGTAAGGTTATTATAATATAGTTATGTTTGATTTCAGATTAAACATAAAAACAATAAAAAATAATATGTATATCCATACTTTGTCTGATAACCAGGTCATGACCTGAAGTAGGTGGTATAGTAACTGAAATTGCAATAACTATAACTGTGATCGTTATTAAACTAAACATTTTAATTTAATATAAGAAAATAATGTGAACGTTTAACAATGATTAAAATAAAATAATGTTTCTCGATGTCTTTTATAAGCGAAGCCCCCTCCCCCACCCGCATAAAAGAAATAATGTTCAGAATAAATAATTCATTTTTTGTTTATCATAAAAAATAATGATATTTTTTTTTATTTGTTGGTTAATACTATATTTATTTTTCAACACCTGTGTAAATAAGTTTTATTTTTCCTAGAATACAATAGGTACATGTTACAACTTCTCACAACGACTAACAGCGGCGTGCAGTTTGAGATTTAAGACTATTGAGATACACTATTTATCGGTCGTACACAGCTGCTCTCAATTTTATAACGTAATATATATCTTGTACTTAAGATTACATAATTTTGGAAGAAAATTATTCTCTGTATTGAATGGCTGGAATGGTTGAATGAAGATTTTTGTTTTAAATACCTATTTATTTATGGCTTTGAATTTATTTTATTTTACAGATTCGTTAATACCGCCAAAATCTGCAATTTTCAAAGTTTTTTTCGCAAAGTGGTTCCATAATCCGTATCTTATTCAATGAAGTACAGTGTATTCATTTTATTCAAAATCATAAAATTAACAATATTATTTTGCACATTTCATAATATAAGAAACTTATTCAAATCTATAATAAACTTTAATATGCATGTTATTCAAACTGTATTCACTTTTGGATGAAGCTAATAAAAACTAATCTAATACGATTTACTTAAAAATGAAAATTTTTAAATTTGTGTGGTACAGTTCAGGACAAAATATTAAGATGAACTTATAATTCTCACAAATTTGGCGAAGTAATGATGTTTAGTAGGCATCTTTTTTTGTATTGGTATACAAACTACAAAACTCAACGTTAAACAAAAACGTCCTTTTACTTGTACATAAAATCTAATTTATTTTTCGATTTTAAATATTTTAGCTTACCTGGGTGCAAACTTTTTCGTTCAGAATTAAATTTATGTTTGGTAACAAATCGTTACCAACCACAATAGGTATGCCAAACAACGTAGCATCGGTTTTCCATTGAAATATTTATCTACCCTTTCCCGAAAATATGTTCTCAGATTATTCAGAATTCAAAATAATTATTCAATTAGACGTTAATCGTTTTTTAACACTCACAGCTATCCAAATAAATTAAATTAAATTTATTATTGAAAATTTTTAAATTTGTGTGGTACAGTTCGGCCAACGAATAGAGGCAAGTGACCGTCGCTTGTAGTTAAATTTATTCAACAATAAGAGGTCCCATAAAACATATAATATTATTTATTGAAGTAGCCAGTGTATTAATTTTATTCAAAATCATAAAAATTACAATATCAATTTACAAGTTTCACAGTAATATTTATTCAAATATAAAATGGAATTAAAACAGTTTCGAATAAAAATATTCTAACCTAGCTACACCATCAATTTTAGATTATGAGTGGAGTGATTTTACAATAAATTGTTTTTTTGTATATTCGTTTATTTTTTGTGTCCTCTTACACGTTAAGTTTTCGAAATAATAATGCCTTGATTATTTATTTGAATTCATACAATTTAAGAGGAAATTTAAATTTAGTCTCAAAAGAGTAATATTATCGAGACCATGTATTCAATGTATACTGTATAGAAATACTAACATAAACATATTTATTAAAATTTAAATTATTTAGTGGATATTCAACGTTTTGATTTTCGAAAACAATATTTTTCTATACCATATATTCTCCTAGGCCACGTCTACAATGTCGATTGTACATCTGTATTAAATGTAACAACGGACACAAAGCGGCATATTTAATTTGCAATACCTACTTATTATTTAAACAGTTGATATTATATTATTACTATGTTGTTTTTCAGTCGTCGAGTTTCTTCGTTAAAACATTTAAAAATATTCTAACCTATACCAAATTTTTATTATGAAATGTTCTTGAAATTATAATGATGTAATTATCCATCTATAAATGCGTTTTACTTGATCAAAAATCTTGATAACTTAATAAAAGTTCATGCAGCGCTTATAATAGAAAATCAAAATATTAGGATGAATTTATAATTCTCACAAATTTGGCGAAGTAATAATGTTTAGTAGACATCTTCAGTAGCTTTCCCGGTTAGAGAGTGAATCTAGTTGGTGCATTGGTGATTTCAATTTTTTTCATACCCTGACGTTTTCAAAAGCATCGGAAAAAACAGAAAAGAAATTAAGTTGTAATTTTGATTTCTTTTGATTTTTTTTTTTATGAATGACAGTTAAAAAATATAAAAAATACATAGTAAACATTTTTTTTAATAGGCATTTGAATTTCGAAATTTGACAAAATAGGTAAAACTCACTAACATTTGCAATTTATTTTCAGTTGGAAATTTATAAAAATTTATCTTTTTAAATCTTAGATTTGAAAATTAAATACAAGATTTTTCATGAGTTTGTGTACTTTTATCAAATAAAAAATTCCTACCGAAAAGTTAAATTAAATGTTCATCAGTTTATGACCATTTGAATTACAATCAATTTCTCGTGTACCGATATTCTTATTTTAATTTTATTCAAAAACGAATAACTGGATTATCCTGAAATTTACACCATAAGTTTATTGTATTAATTCCTCTGATTGAATAAACTATAAAAATATTTAAACAATTTTTAAGTTATTTATAGAAATTTGAAATTTTTCGTTTATTTAGTATATTTTCTTTTATAAATGTCAATAAATTATTATTCAATGGATCAAGAAACTTGAAAACTTAACGTGACGTTTCCTATAAGCTTATAATATAATAGCAGTTGGAAAATTCTGCTGCAAAAGAAAATTAAAAGCCGTAGAATAAACATTTATCCACTCAGAATCGTGTTTCGTATACAATGATAATATATCATTGAATTAAAATTTAATATCATCCATTACTGTAACCCACTTGTAAACTACTTTATAGAAAATTTGTTTATAAGAGTGTTCACGATACCTCCGCCTTTATTCTTGTTGTTTCTTCGAACGGGTGACATCGTGTAATGATTAGATTACAGAGATTACCCAAGTATTTATAATGAAGTTTGTAGATCAAGAAATAAAACTCACAGTGGAAAATGTCGACCCGCCTACGAGTCTCCAATCGAGGCATGGGAAGCTTTTACCGAATACTTGTCGTGCTTTAGTTGTCGGGCCTTCCGGATGCGGCAAGACAAATTTGATTTATGCTTTATTGACTAACATCAATGGTATACGTTTTCACAACGTTTATATATATTCGAAAACACTCGATCAACCTAAATATAAAATGCTTTGTGAAATTTTAAAAGATGTAGAGGGCGTTCAGTTATTCACTTTTCACGAAAACGACGAGGTTATCCCACCAGAAAAAGCATTACCAGATTCTGTTTTTATATTTTACGATATTTTATGTGAAAATCAAAATATCGTACGTTCTTACTACACGCGTTGTAGACACAACAATATCGACGTGTTCTATCTAGCACAATCATTCGCTCGCATACCCAAACAACTTATTCGAGATAATAGCAACATGATTATATTATTCAAGCAAGACGAGACTAATTTAAAACACGTTTATATGGAACAATGTTCGGGTGATATGAACTATTCTGAATTTAAAGAGTTTTGTACTTTGTGTTGGAGTAGGGGGAGATTTAATTTCGTCGTGATAAGTAAAGACTGTGAACGTGACAACGGACGGTATCGACACGGTTTCGACACATTTGTCGTTGTATAAAACAATGTAGTTCATTCTCAACCATGGAAGACAGAAGTGCAGTGTTGAACGAATTAGTTATTGCCAAGAAAAACATTAAACGTAAATTTGAAGCATTGAAAAGAGGTGAAGCTGATATTCAATCTTATGTAACGCAAACATTTAAACCAATAATCGAACCGTTGAACAAATTACAAAATTCCGAAGCCGGTAATAATGAAATTATAGCTGAAGGTACCCCATATATAGCATCCGATAGCCAGTCTGAAATTTTTCGTACATTAGAAGAAGAGGAAAAAGATAAAATATATGGTCAAAAAAAATATTCTAATGGAAAAAGCAAGTTAGGTCAAGAAGAAGTAAAATTCAAAAACAACGCAATAATTATCAAAGATACGTCTTATCAGCTAACGCCTGGACTTGTTGAGTTATTATGTTTCAGATATCCAATGCAATATACTGATAATGATTTAAATACATATAAAGAAATACTAATACAAACTTCAGCACATTTGACACAGGACGGTGCAAAAATTAAGAAAGGTGGTACAAAATATACACAAATTATTCGCAAGCTATTTCCATCGGGAATGGGTGTGAAATTACAAACACATGATTTAGTATATTGGAATGACCCAAATGAGCTGGTTGATAGGTTGCGACTTCTTTTAGCCTCTCAATCTGCTGGAAACACTGGGGTTTCAAACGAAATATTATCTATTTTTGAAGAACTGTACGAATCTGGTATAACAAGGAAAATACCAAATGTATAAACGCAACATAGCTATCGAACTTCACAGACCGGCTAGGAAAAATTATACGAGGCGAAGAGTAAATGTGTATGGAAAAAACGATTTGTGGCAGGCTGACTTGGTCGAGATGATTCCACTTTCAAAGAAAAACAAAGGATATAATTATATTCTCTGTGTGATTGATTGTTTTACGAAATTCGCCTGGGCCGTACCATTGAAAACAAAAACAGGGTGTGAAGTGACCAAAGCCATGTCTACAATACTTGTAGATAGGTCGCCCAAACTGTTGCAGGTAGATAATGGCAAAGAATTTTATAATTCAAAGTTTGACATGTTAATGACTAAGCATAATATAAAAAAGTATAGCACATATTCCACGACAAAAGCCTGTTTTGTGGAAAGGTTTAATCGAACTTTAAAAACAAACATGTATAGAGAATTTACTGCTCTGGGTTCACAAGAATGGATATCAATTTTACCTGACCTAATCAATAATTACAACAATGCGAAACACAGAACGATTGGGATGACACCATTGCATGCAGACGAAAATCCTTCACTAGTTACTTTGAAACAACGTACAATCACTAATAGAAAAGTAAAATTTCATGTCGGCGATAAAGTTCGAATAAGCATTCACAAAGGAGTTTTCACAAAAGGGTATTTACCCAATTGGTCAACAGAAATATTTACAATAGTAAAAATAAATAAAACAATACCACCAACTTATCAGTTACACGATTATAATGATGGTCCAATAGCCGGCTGTTTTTACACCGAAGAATTATCTAAAACCAATTATCCAAATGATTATTTAATTGAAAAAATTGTGCGAAAGAAGGGGGACCAGATATATGTCAAGTCACCCACTTGATATATAACCCACTTGACCTAACCCATTTGACAATTCCCATAATTCATGGATACATAAGGACGATGTTAAAAAATAGTTTCAGTGGTTGTTCAGAAGTGAATCCGTTCGGTACAACGAATTATTATTATTTAAAAAATTCCATTTTATGTCACACCATGTCGTCGGCTATCTTGGACGTTCAGTGCATTATTGGAGTCAACAACAAGTACTTTATCAAAGAAATGTCTATAGTAGATACTGAAACATGGTCCAACCAACGCTGGATATTTAAACATACATCTTTAAAACAAGATGCAAAAAGTCAAAGTGTAAACAGTTGGCTGGAGCGTTTATATCATGGTTTATCGTTGGAATATGGTGATGTAGAGTATCGAGAAATACAGAAAATATTTCATTCGTTCAAATTCGAAAGAATTTACGTTAAGGGCTCTCAGAAACAACAGATTATCAGCGAGTTTATGCCACACGTCACAGTCTTCAATTTGGAAAACTCTGAATGCCCGCGGCTTTGTGAATTGAACGGAGAAACACTACCATGCTGTATTTTTCATAAGGATTTCAATCCACAAAAATGTACATTGTATAAAGTATTTGCATTGAAAAAATGGTACGTTAATAATGTTTAAGATTATAATTTTTTTTTTCTACATTGTACATTAAAGAAATATTATTCTTGTAATGTTTTTTCATGACATTATAATGGAAGTCGTACATTAGAGTTTTTGAAATATCTAATATAGCCATCCCGCATGTAATAGGTTTGTCAAATGTTATTTCTATGTTCTTCATGTGTACAGCACACACATTTTCACTATACAGGGTGATTCTTTTATCAAACAACACTTATATGGTGTTTGTGTGTAAATACCACCTAACATACACCTATAACACACAAACACCACCCAAAACCACCCAACTTTGGGAGGCTATATCTTGTAAACGGATTAACGAAAAATGAAAATTTAAACGTGAAAATTCATTGAAAAAATAGCCTTTTTAGTTTATGAAATTTTAAGTATAGGTTGTAATTTGAAAATCAAAAGTTTATAATGGTTAACCTGATAAATATAAGGGTGGATATATTTAAAAAAATATATAGTTCTAGAACAAGATGGTTCTAAAATTTTGAAAAAAAAAAAATTTGAAAAAAGTCAATAGTTTTTGAAATAATGAGTGTTGTTTGATAAAAGAATCACCCTGTATATTGTGACGTCCTTAAACGTAGGTTTGTTAACAAGTTTTTGCATCCTCAAGGCGTCAGTGACGAGTACAATTTTTTTGCGATTGCGTTTAGATTCCATCGTTTTTCCAAATATCTGTATAAAAGTAAATCAATAAATAAATAAATCATTACATATTAATAATAATAGTAATAATAATAATTAGTTCTATCTTAACTTACGGCATTATTCATATGCTTAAAAAAGTTTTCCTTGAATTTGTTTTTTGCATTTTTTCTCATTTCTGTGTTCTTATCTATATACGGTGCAAGCCAAGCAGTTTGAGCAATTGTACGACTCTGTGTACCTTATCCACTACTAGGCCCGCCGAAATTGATTGTTTGAGTGCCATATAATGAACAACATAATGTTTTTCTTGACGTGGAACGTCGCAAATAATTTTGTAACATTGCTACCATCAGGTTTTGTTGTTTCCGGTAAATAAGGTAAAACATTGTGCTCATCGTGCAAAGTATCGGGATATGACACATCAACATCGTAGATCAAACTGTAGGTGTAGGAACGGTTTGGAACTTAAATAAATAAATACTACAACGTATTATTTAGACACACACGTTTATTGTCCGAATACAATATATATATATATATTACGATTGTCACTGCGTACGACGTTGACGGCGGTCCGGCTAAAGCTGTCGCCGCCGTCACCGCCGCTGGCCGGGCCGGCGGCCGTGCCGCAGGCGGCGGCCAGACCGGTTGTCGGTCGCGATCTCGCGGACGTCGATAGAGACGCCGCGGTCGTTGCGATAACGACCGCGACATACTCCCCCCCGAGTCCACGAGACGCGACCGAGCAACCTAGTCCACGTGGAGGATTACCGGGTCCCCGGGCGTCACCTCCATGGCCTGGATCCACCGCTCCACCGTGGCTAGCTGCTGCTCCTGGGTGCCTGCTGGTGGAGTTAGCTGCTGCTCTGCTGGCTGCTGCACCACGGGCTGCTGGGCTTGCGGCTGCACCACGGGCTGCTGGGCTTGCGGCTGCACCACGGGCTGCTGGGCTTGCGGCTGCACCACGGGCCGCTCGTCGGTCGGGTCGGCTTGCGGCTGCCCCGCTGGCCGCCGGAACCGGCCACGTCCATCCCGGACGTCGTGGCGCTGGTACGCCGGTGCTGTTCGACGAGGTGGCACTCGCCCGGGTGGTCCTGCCCTGGGCCTGGCGGCTTCGGGCTGTGGGGTGTTCGCTCGGGTGGACCGGCGTCCCTCGGCGAAACCCCGCTCGAACAAGGCCCATGCAGTCGGGCTTGCTCGTATCCGGCCGAACGACGCGGTGGCCGCGCGTTCGGCCGACCAACCGCCCACCGTGTCCTCCGGTCCATCCCCGGAGAGCCTCCTGGCTTCCCGCAACAACTGCGCGGCCATTGCCCGGAGCTTCTCCACGTGAGTGGCAATCATGCCACGGGATGGCCGGTTGTTGCGGTTTGGTGGCGGGTTATTGGCGCGTTCTGCCATCTGAAACAAGGTATGATTAGTTAGTGTTCTCTGACGGTCCTACAGCTCGCTTCATCGCTGAGACATGTAACTTAGTAGGGTGTTTACCCTCCGTCAAGAACACTCCAGTTCCTAGTGGTTTACCCAACTTAACCGGACCTAACCATTTCGGGGCGAACCCCGCGTGAAAACGCTTCTCCGCACTTGACTGCGGATGCGCTTTGTAGTATACCCAATCCCCTACCGACAGATTGTTTCTTCCCGGGGATTCTGGGGGTATATGGGTCCTGGGGCCCTTGGGGCCGGAAACCACCGGGTCCCCCCCCTCTACCACAGGAATATCATCTGGTTCCACCGGAGAATCTTCGATTTCTACCGGAGGTTTCCGCGCTGCTCCGGACAACTCCGGACCATTTTTGCCCGCGTCCCGGGATCCTTCGGCCAGCTCGAGCTACCAATCTCCGGGGGCCTTGATCTCCCGACCAAACATCATTTTGGCCGGTGACTGTCCGGTGTTTCGGTTTTCCCTGTTTCTTACGGAGAACAACACGTGTGGCAGGTAGACATCCCACAGATGATGAGGCTTATCAACAAGTAAGGTTCGAAACCCTTTCTTCAACTCTTGATTTTGCCTTTCTACCGGGTTGGCACGCGGGTGGTATATTGGAGTCGTCCATCCTTCCACTCCCCACCTCCTTAGTGCGTCTCCTATTGCCTTGGACACGAACTGCGGGCCATTATCTGACAATAATGCCCTCGGGTATCCGAACCGTGGGAACAACTCCCGTTCGAATGTATCCACAATCGATTTGGTCGTCGCCTTTCCTAAGGGGTACGCCTCTACCCAGCGACTGTAACAATCAGTTACTACCAAAATCGTTGTCTTACCCCTCTGCGTTCGTGGGTATGGACCCATAAGATCGATGCTCAGCACCTCCCAAGGTTGCCGTGGGACTCGGGTGCATATCCGATCTTCTGGTTTGCGATTCAGTGGTTTTACACGTGCACAAACGTCGCACGCCCGCACGTAATTTCGCACTGCTTCACGCATACCGGCCCAAAAGAAACGACTCTTTATGCTTCGGTACATTTCTTTCCACCCTGGGTGATTCGCTGTATCGTGGTCGTGAAACCTTTGTAGCAGAATCTGGTCCTTGTCCACCGGAACAACCACCCCCTCTTCTCCATGCGCGATGGATCGTGGGTGGCGGTGCAACACCTTGTCCCGGATGATGTACAACTTCCGAAGACGACCGAACCTTGCACCGTCTCCGGAGAGTTTACCAACTATCTCCCGTATGTTCGGGTCATTTTGTTGCCACTCTCGGACAACTTGCCATGTGACGTTTTCGTCATCCCTCTTCGGCTGGATCGCTCCACACTGGGTTGCACCCACACCGGATCCTCCGGACACGCCGGACAGATCACCGAAGACTCCGGAAGTTTCTTCGGACACTCCGGGCCGAATCACAGGGGGATCGTGGATATTGTTCTCCAACGATTCTTCGTCCACTGTATTCGGTCCCACCGGACAACGGGATAGCGCGTCGGCTGCTTCATTTTCTACTCCAGGCACGTGCCGGATTTCAAAATCGAAAGCCCCGAGTTGTGGCGCCCATCGCGTTAGTTTGCTGTTGGTACAGCGGGCTTGCTGTAACCATCGGAGTGCCGCGTTATCCGTGAATAACATAAACTTACCAGACTCAAGATATGGCCTAAACCTGTCAACCGCCCAAACTATGGCTAGACATTCACGTTCGACTGCCGAGTATCTTCCCTGTGCTGGATTGAGTTTTTTGCTGGCGTAGGAAATGATTTTCCTATCACCACTCTCCCCCCGCTGGAAGAGCACGGCACCAACTCCGACTTCGCTTGCGTCGGTCTGTAGATTGAATGGCTTACCCGGAAGAGGAGGGCAGAGCCGTGGTGCGGACACCAAAGACTCCTTCAACTTCCGGAACGCCTCTTGCTCAATTTCTGACCAACGCCATTTGGTCCCTTTGGCCAACAGACTCGTGAGTGGTGCTGTGATCTCGGCGTAGTGTGGCACGAATTGGCTGTACCAACCACAAACGCCTAATACCCGTAACACGTCCTTTGTCTTTTTTGGGACCGGTAGTTCTTGAATCGCCGTCAGTTTCTCCGGTTCCCGGTCTATTCCTTCACCGTCCACGACGTGTCCTAGGAATTTGATCTGTGCCACCCCGAATGTACATTTTTTCGGTTGGCACGTCAGACCGTAAGACTGGAGTCGCTCCAAGACTCTCTGCAAGTGGTTTAGATGTTGATCGGGACTCTCCGAGTATACCACAATATCATCCAAATAAACCAACACAAATTTACCAACTAACCCACGGAAGACCTCGCTTACCAAGCGACAGAATGTGGCGGGGGCGTTTTTAAGTCCAAAAGGCATTACTCTGAACTGGAATAATCCTATTTGGGTCCTAAACGCCGTGAGTGGACGTGTCTCTGGTGAGAGACCCACCTGCCAGTATCCTGATTTCAAATCCATGGTGCTGTAAATCTTCGCTCCACCCATTCCTCGGACCATGTCATGGAGATCCGGCATCGGGTGAGCGTCCGACTCCGTCTGCATGTTCAGACGGCGATAGTCAACGCAGAATCTACGTGAGCCATCCTTTTTCTTCACGAGTACCACCGGTGCAGCCCATGGAGAGATGCTAGGTTCAACAAAACCCTGTTCTTCCATGTCTCGCACCATTTCGGCAATCACCTCGTTTTCTCTCGGGAGTACCCGTAAGCGTTTAGAGCCACCGGATTTGGATCCTTGAGACGGATCTGGTGCTCTATCACCCGAGTTCTGCCTACTTCTCCGGAGAAAACCTCCGGATATTGGCATAGGACTTCTTTGACCCGCATACCGTACTCTCCTTCGGGTAATCCTGCGGTTGTTAGGTCCACTCCTACGGTGACCGGAGTTACTGGATTTCTCCAACTCACGGAAACACGTCTTTCTTTCCCCAGGTGGATTATGCAACCGCTATAGTCCCAAGCGACTTGTTGCTCCACGAGGAAATCATGACCCAGGAAGACATCTCCGATGAGATCGTCTAACACTGCTGCCCTGAAGCTTACCTCCAGATCCACTATCTGGGCCCGAAATTCGGAAAACTCCGTAATTTCTTGGGTCCGACCGTCCGCCATCCGGACAGTCTCCGGTTCTTCGGTAAAACTCCGGCCAAACTTCTTTGCCACCCACGGTTTGACGTATGTCCTCGCCGCCTGGGAGTCCAGTAGCGCTACTACTGCCCCGAGTGCAAACTCTAGTTCTATGGCCGGTAACGGAATATCCGTTACTGTAGTTTTCCCCGTTGACACCGTTGCAATGGCTGGAGACTCTAACACTCCGGTCCGCAGATCCGAAAAGAGTTCTCTCAACTCGAACTTTGAGTCCGTATCTGAGTCTCTCCTCTTGCACTTTTCCCGTGGATAAGGAATAAACTCCTCGGAAAAATCTTCGGCTGTGACCGGACAAATTAACAACTCCTGTGTTAACTCATCTTGTTCCGCATCACTTGAAATGCTGTCCGCGACATTTTTATTGGAAACATCACTCACTTCGGTGGGATTTTCACTTTTGTCCGGAACACTTTCGACTCTTAAAGATTTTCCCGACCTGTTGTCCAGGTGGTCGGAACCCGTTTCCATCACCGAATCATTTTCCCGGTCCATTGTCACGAACTGTGGTACCTTTACCGGAACGTCGTTTTCAATGGGTTTTCTCGGGTGATTTCGGCGCTTTCTCCGGTGTTTCTCCGGAGGCTCGACGGTTTTCACCGGACAACTCCTCACTCCGGAGCTTATCTTCGGGTGACCAAAGTTTTTCTCCGGAGGAATGCCGTTCTTACCGGATTTTACCGGTTCAGAACTCTTTTGGTCCGACTTCTTCGGGCCATTTCCCGAGTCTCCGGTCCGTATTGCTCCGAAGTTCCGTTTTTTCGGGTCAGTTCTTGTAATTTGTGGTTCCTGTATCGGAACGTTACTCACTGCCCGAGTTGAACTTCGTTGCTTACCACTCTTCGGACGACTCGTGACTTTTCCGCCGGTTACTTCCTGGCCGGCCGGGACCCGGCGGTCCCGCCGGTCGTTTTGGCGTTTCCCGACTCCGACTTTCTTTTTGGACATGCAGCTTGCCAGTGGTCATGACTACCACATACCCTGCATCCTGCTCCCGAAGATAGTCGTTGCATCGGATTCGGCACCTGGGATTTCTCAGCACTCTCAGCTTTTCGTTTATCCAACCATTTTAACTTTGGTGGTACGTTGGTGCTCACTCCCGCCTTATCCGATATTACGGCCTTGCTACCATCCAGAACATGGGCAAGCGCTCGTAATTCGCTGAACGATTTCAGTCGCTGTATACGTGCATGAATTCTAAATTCATCACGCATGAGTCCAATCACTGTCATTACCACCGCTTCTTCTGTCAGACCAAGGTTTAACCTCCGATACAACTGGTACTTGTGTAGGACATACTCCCCCAGTGTTTCGGTCTTGGTCTGAGCGGTGCTCAACAATTCTGATTGCAGACTCGACTGCAACTCGTCCCCGTTGAACTTTTCCAATAGTTCAGACCTGAACTCTTGCCATGGTAAGTCCAACGCTCTCATGGTTCCCCACCATGTTCCTGCCTGTGCCTTCAGCTGAGGGGCCAAAACGGTCACCCATCTAGCCTTGTGGATACCAGTTTCTTCAAGTATTGCCTCGGCCTGGAGCAAAAACCGCACTGGGTCTTCCTCCCTCTTACCGGCAAACTCTGGTATCGACGCACGGGCCATATTTAGCTCATTTTGAGGGATGAGCAGGCTGTCCGGGAAATGCACGCGTTTTACTCCGGAAAAACTACTCCGTAACGCTTCCTCATGACTTCCGCCGGACACTTCACCGGACACTCCGGACAGATTACCGAAGACTCCGGACATTTCACCGGACACTCCGGACCGGTTACCGGAAACTCCGGAAGAACTCCGATTTCTCGGGTTTTCCCCGGTCAATCTGCTCCGTATATTCGCCCATCGGCTCTCAAAACTCACACTTTGAGTTTTGACCGGACGATTTTGACTTTCGTCCGGGCAAATCTGATTGGCTCCGGATATATGGCTGGTTGATGGTTGTTGGGAATTTTCACGGCATGAGCAACTTGCTTGCTCCACCCGCTCGGTCGACCTATGCTTTTCTTCTGCTAACTCCCGCTCCAAGCGTTCCACGCTCTCGCTGAGAGTAGCGATTGTCAATTGTTGCTTGTCGACCGTTGTTTCCAACCCCTCCAGCCTGTCTAACATCTGCTCCATAAACTGATTTATCAAGTTCTTTTCAGAGTTGACCTCATCCTCCTCAGTTTGAGCCTCCGATGTTTTCCCTTCCGGTACCTGGGCTGACGTCTCGTCAGTTTCCCCAAACCGTACTGATCTTGGGTCAATGCTTTCCTTGGTCCGAATATACTCTTCTAAAGCCAAGAGTTTATCGGCCTTGGACCCCCCGGTCTCAATACCACGTTTCAATAATTCCCTGTTAATATCGACAATATTTAACTCACTAATGCATTTAGTAACCATTGTGCAGATTAAATTTAATTGCTATTATCTATCTAATTAAATTACGATGGATACGATATTACGTAACTCGGGCTATCGCTGGTAGAGATATGTACTTTCCAATCTATAAATAGCCTAAACCAAGTTTAGCACTGAAGGAATTACGCTAAATTATGCAAATTTTGCTACCATTTACCACCTTAGATTGGACAAGCCCTTAATATTTTATTAATAATAAAAAAAAAAAATCTGAATAAAAATATTAGGAACCGGTATGATCAGGACACCTATTGTAGGTTCTTTTAACCTGATATGTGCTAATTTACTTTAATTTACGTAAAATTATTTTTATTAAAATTAGCACTTACCTTACTCCTTACTCGACTGCGCCAATGTAGGTGTAGGAACGGTTTGGAACTTAAATAAATAAATACTACAACGTATTATTTAGACACACACGTTTATTGTCCGAATACAATATATATATTATATATATTACGATTGTCACTGCGTACGACGTTGACGGCGGTCCGGCTAAAGCTGTCGCCGCCGTCACCGCCGCTGGCCGGGCCGGCGGCCGTGCCGCAGGCGGCGGCCAGACCGGTTGTCGGTCGCGATCTCGCGGACGTCGATAGAGACGCCGCGGTCGTTGCGATAACGACCGCGACAAAACCCATATTTGAATTTTCATCCAGTTGTTCTAACAATGATAACGCCGAATTAACGTCGCCTTCATACCATTTAAAATTATTTAAAGGTAATTTTTTCTTCATAGACCACCCGTACAAATTGCACGCATCAATGTATATAATGTAGTTATGTTCTTTATTGGAATCGTAACTGGTTGCGTCAGGATGATTAGACTTTGAATATCGTTTGCTAGCCTGCGTCATCCCACTCCTGATTCCTTTCTCCACCGCGAGCAACATCGTATAATCAGATATTAACTCAATCTCGACTTTAGTATGTTTTAACATACATGCAAAAGAAAACCCTGGCGCAGTGTAATAATAAGCCGGGTCAAAGCCGTAAATTTTAAAACATAAATTTCTAAAATTTTGAAACACATCTGCCAGTATGAGGGTGTCAATTTTTAAATACAAGTCACTGTATTCACCCAGATTTTTACACTTAAATTTATCCCATACTTTAAGTGCATGTTCATAATCTTCGTCTGGAATGTGCTCATCCTGAAGCGAGGAATAAAATGTATGTTTGGCCGGAAGAGATGTTTCGTTTAGTTTTCCCCAATCGCTCAAATATACATAAGGAAAACAACCTTTTCGCGTTGTTAATGGCAATTCATCTTTTGTGAATACTTTCGACGTTTCATTAAATTTGTCTTGACCTGCCGCAACTAAATCATTTGCCAAGCTGGACAAACTCGAGCTCATAAACCTCAACGAATCTATAAATCTAATACTAAACCGGTTATTAATATGTTTTGTGAATGACATATTCTTCTCCTCGCTGTTGGGGATGACTGAAATTTTTTTATTGTCAAACCAAAGTTTTCGAACGATAAAATGTGCATCGTAATTTGATAAATTATGAAACACACATGCCACAAAGTCCGGACGCTTCAGTTTAAGGTTGCACGAACTGCACAATGTACACCTAAACTTCCCAGTTAAGTTACAATGATCTTCAACTTTAGTGACATCGTTTAAAACAAACGATTTATCGCACACCTGACATTTTGTTGCTTTAGAGTGTTTTAAAATCTCTTCCGCTGTCATCTTAATACTTATATTTGTACATAAAAGCATATCGATTCGATTTGCAATTTCGGTTACATCTTTCACGAATCGTAGAGCTATCGAATCGTAACTCGTATTTTCATTTCCTCTATAAACAATAGGTTTCCTAGGTATTTTAAATTTTTTCAACAGCGCTTCAGGAACGTTATTTGATACTACATGTATACAATAACTCATACAATTATGGTTTTGAATAAGCTTAGTGTTAGGACCTGCATTAGCATTATTTTTGTCTAGTATACTTTCAAAATCAGTGAATATTATGAACGGGTGGAACTGAGTATGTTCCACTTTATCAAACTTGACTTTTGTGTTAGTTGTTGGCATAATTGGCGAAATTGATTTATGATCCCCGCAGAATTGCTTTTGGTAACGCAGGCCCTCAATAGCGGTTTTTGCTGGTGTGTTGTTAAATTTAGATAAACATCTTTTGTAATACTTCGAATAATGTTTGTTTGACGTCATTTGATTATTAATAAGTCTCGAAAAATTGGTTATCAGACAGAAGTGATGTTTCGTGTTATTTTTTTTTTTTTTTTTTTATTTTAAATAAAAGATTAATTGTACAATTATAATATATACAATAATACAATAATTCTTAAATTTATACCTACCTTCTTTAAGCATAGCTTGTGATGAAGGTAGGGAGTTAATATTACTTACTAATAATAATATACAAATTGCTTATGATAACAGGATAAACAAGTTTAGTAATTATATACAAAATATACAAGTTAATTGAAATAAATGAAGTAAAGATTAGAACAAAATATAAAATATAATATAATATAATATAATATATAATGGTTAATATTAAGATATAGGTACATTTTATTCAATATTTAATATCAACCAATTTTTAATAATATTTTTTGCATATTTAGGATTTTCGATTATTTTCTTTTTTAAATCTAAATCTAGGGAGTTATAAAATTTCGGACTAAGATAATCCACAAACCTTTGACCAAATGAAGTTAACGTATAATTAATTTTAGTATCATATGCCCTAATTTCCCTAGTTTGTTTGGATTTATCTATATTAAACCAATTTTCCCTATTTTTTACTACCCACATAATTGCAATTTTCTTATACAGTGAATTAATAGGCAAAACTTTAAATTCTTTATAGTTTTGAGACGTAGATCCTTCTAAACAGTATTTATTTAGACATATTCTAATAATTTTATTTTGTTGCAGTTGTAGTGGTTTAATAGCTTTTTGAGTAAGACCTCCACATACTCTAATGCCATATTGAAAGACCGCTTGATATAATGATAAATATATATTACGTACAATGTTAATAGGAAAAATATCTTTAAGTTTACAGAATTTATGCACTGATATTCTTAAACGATTAACTATGTTATCTATATGTACATTCCACCTTAGGTTTTCATCAAAGGTAATACCCAGGTATCGTGTAAATGGTACTTTTGAAATTGATTTGCAAATATTATTATTACATTGCTCCTTATCTCTACAATAATGGACAGTGATTTTATCGGAAGGCATATTTTCTTTGTTTATAGTAAAAGTCATAAAAACTGTTTTTTTTTATATTTAATAATAGTTTCCTTTAGCTTAAATGATTGACAACTCTTGTCAATTCATTTTCCGACTTTAGATATACTGAATCCCAAGTGGGACCAGAAAAAAGCAAACATGTATCATCTGCATATGTAATTATTTTCCCATCAATTTTTAGATTGCATATAGTATTTATGTATAGTATAAAAAAGATCGGACCAAGTACACTGCCCTGAGGTACTCCACATATTATTTCCCTTTCCTCACTTAGAACACCATTTATCATAACTATTTGATTTCTTTTAAATAAATAACTTGTAAACCATTTTATACTACTTGTTTTCATACCAAAACTAGGTAGAATTCTAATTAATTCCGAATGATTTACCATGTCGAACGCTTTAGCAAGATCTAGAAAAAATTTTATTAGTTATTAGATATTAATAGCAAATTGTAGTGGTTATCTTTTTCCGTAGATGTTTTAAGGGGATATACGATAGTCATATCAGGTTTATTTGATGCATGTTTGTTCTGTATTGTTCGGGATCCGTTTTTTAATCCGTAAACATTAACTGAAACTGACGGATTGAATTTTTCAAATTTGTTTCTTTATGTCTTTATAGTTTACCGGATAAATTAAATGAGAAAAATCGTAGAGGTTTTCGAGATCGTCGTAATGTTTTCCTACTTTATGAGCAATGTGTTGATTGACATGTCTAGATAGAATTGAATATTTGAAACACATGTCATCGCTGTTTTGACAATTAAGCACACACTTTTTTGATTTTATGTCATTCGGAAGTTGTATGTATGACGACCCTCTTAACGGAATATATTTATAGACACCTACTACCAGCCCATTAATAGATTTAAGTGTAAGTCCACTGTCTTTTGACTTATACACTTCCTGTTCCTCCAGTAATTTATTATAATCTTGTTCTATTTGTTTGTGAATATCATTAGCCAGAAAAAATTCTTTTGCCGCAGTTTTGAAAGCCCTGTTTTCATCAGATTCGGGAATTTTAGGATTGTGGTATGTCGCTTCCAATTTCAGGTTGTATTTTATTTCGCCGTCAAAACTGTTAATTAACTGGATTATATGTGGTTTAGTGTTATTTAAAAATGTTTTATAATTTAATAATTGGGTGTCGAAATTTCTTATATAATATTCTCTGCATATCTCGTTTAAAGAAGAATTTATTAAATTAAAACCACCTTGTAAAACTTCTAATAATCTACGGCGTTTTGTTCTTATATTGTAGGTCGATGTTTCGGAATTATTAACTACATAAAAAAAAAAATATATATATAAGTATAATATTAAAACTAAAAAGTTATAACTATAAATACCATCGTATCTCGATTGTTCAGACACTGGACGCTTATGATTCCGCCTGGGTGTACCTAAAATAATTAATTGAATAAACGGGTCATATAACTAAAGATAATATTATACATACATACATTGGTTCGAAGAGCCAGGTGGTAGGTATATCCTCGACGTAAATATTATCAGATATTTCAATCATTCTAGACCGATCTGAAAAAACAAACAAATAAATATTGTCATAAAATTATAATATGTATCGTACTTTCAAATAAGCCACTTTTTTCGGCCCTGTCCAACGCTTCAAGACATACATCATCGTTGCCGTCATCAAACCCGTTGTTATCATCTATGTTAAAAATTTTAATTTAGTATAAGTTCAAAACATTTGATATATACCTACTTTCACTCAATCCATTTTTTTCGGTCTCATCTAACACTGCAATACAAAAATCATCATCATCTTCAAAGGTTGTATCATCTGTAAAATATAAATTATGTAAATTATTTAACTATAAATATGTATATAAATCATACTTGTAGTTGTAGCTGAAGTTGTAATTGGCTGTGCATTACTTGTAGCTGTAGTTGTAATAGTCTGTGCATTACTGTTTAAAATACCTAAAATGGAACAATACTGTTATTTCAAACGCGAATTAAATACTACTATCATGTACGTACGGTTGTATATACTAAACCCCTTTTAACGCTCAGATAGCATATTTTATTATACGAGTATTAATTTATTAAGTGAAAAATAAAAATCAGTGTTATATGGTTGGAATATAGCGCGCTCGCGCGCGCACACACACACACGCTCGCGAGCGGTTGAAAATAATATAAGCATAGTGATAAAAATAATATTTTCACCGATAGAATCCTAATATTGTATAAAATTTACTCACCGTGAATACTTTTCATGTGTCGTTGGAGAGAATCGTTTCTAGTAAAATTATTTAGACAAATAGTACACTTAAATTGTTTAGTACTATAATGGTACTTTACATGCCTGAACAAAGCGTCTTTCCGCGAGAAAACAGAAACACATTGATCACATTTAAACATTTTGAATTATTATTTCAATAAACACACCAGAGCGATATCACTGTGAAAACAGTACTAAATCAGTGATACTGTGCAATACCCGTATATAACGAAGAGAGAGAAAAAAAATATGTCAGCATTCTCGTATTACCAGAGAAAAAAATGCTTTAAAAGTATCACTTTGAAATTAAATATCTTTTAATAACACAATACCTTTTTAGTACAAATTACGACTTATACTGATTTAATAAGATAATGTCTCATTATTTTTAATTCATATTGAAATGGAAGGGATTTAAAGTGTTGGATATTAAAAAAAAAAAATGTATGTATGTGTGTGAAAACATTTTGCAATGTATTAATTTGTATGTAAGCAACCATGATGTGATAGCAGCTTCTTTGTCTACCCTGGTGCACGTGCCGAATTGCAATTTTGAGTGTGCGAAAACATCTCGGGATTTATATGCAAGCAATACTAAACATAAAATATGGTAAATGAATTCTTTGGAGGCATACTGTCACCCACACACCCCGTGTAATAAAATAATGTAGACAAACATGGTCACTACAGTCATGTTAATCGGATCCACGGTACTGAGTATATGCATCATTTGCGTTCATCGTGAATACTTTTCATGTGTCTAATAATTTTTTATACACATTAAAAAATTTCAACGTTTCCAAGATTTTTTTTTAAATGTCGTACAACAGTCAAGCATCTGATATAAACACACCTAACGTTTCAGCGGGCTTCATTGACTTTTTAGCGAATGGAGTGTTTGATGAAATGGCAAGTTTATTTATACATACGATATTATATATCTATATATCTATATAAATCTATGTATATTTTTTAGCTATCAAATACACAGAGACGTGTGTTTTATGAAAATGTATTAAGCCAGGAAGACAATATTTCTGTTGTCGAAGTTAGTATGACAAAATATTATTGTAGTACTTACCAACTTTATATTATGCTGTTTTAGGTTAGAAACGACGCTAGGCATAAATTTGACGATTGTGTTTGACCAACAACAAACAAACGGTTTTATGTACATTGTATTATTGTTTTATGCATTGAGTATACAAAATATGTACTATCATAGATAAACAAAATGATATTGACTTTTGGGGCTGTGAAGAGGCTGATGATATTTGTCTTGAAGCACTGGAAAGATTTTCTGGGGTGAAGAATACGCAAATGATGAAAAATTACTACTAAAAGCTTGTATTGAATCTAATAACTAACACCTATTATATATTAATTGTAAAATAAAAAATTCATTAAAATAAAAAAACTATACATATATTATATAACATGATTTATTAATCTATCAATTTTACATTAGAAAAATATATATTATATATTTTTGTAACCTTTTGCCTTAAACAAATATTGTACCTTTTCTTTCTCAAAAAAAAAAAAAAAAAATAAATAAATAAATAAAAAAAACAAAAAACAAAAAATATATATGTATTTATAAATCTTTGTCGGATGACGGCGGCACCTATGGCTGGGCAGGGAGCGGTGGGATGTGGTGGTGGTGGCGGTGGTGGTGGTGGCGTTGGCGGTGGTTTCAGTAGTGGCTTTTTTACCCTACTGTAGTATATTGTTTCTTGCACTTACTTTGGCTTTCGTCAGTTCGCAGTGTGTTTTGTACGTTAGACTTCGATCTAAGTAGACTCCAAGGTTCTTGGGGTGGTCACAGTGTTCAAGATCTACGGCATTCCATTTGATCGTAAGCATTCTTTTTGCATCTCGGTTTCTTAAGTGGAAAGCACAAACCTGAGTTTTGGTCGGATTTGGTTTCAGACGGTTGGTGTAATAATATCTGGTCAGCTCTTCTAGAGTTTTTTTAAGTGCATTTTCGATTATTTCAAATTTTAGTCCTTGTGCTGTTAGAGCAAGGTCGTCAGCATATATGAAATGCTTCGTTCTATCACAAATTAGTTGGTCGTTCGTATACACGTTAAATAACATTGGTGCTAGTACACTCACTTGCGGGAGGTCGTTTCTTTGAGTCTTCCTCGAGTGCGAATTTTTCTTTGTAGCTCTCATACAGGGTTTCCAAATTTTTGTGCATGTCTGCTATATAGTTTTGGTGGCACCCTCGTGGTATGTGCTTCCTAGATACTATCTTCACTTTTTTTATGAAATGGTCGTACTCACTTGGGTAGGTTCAATCGTGGTAATAATATTTTCTAGCTAGTTAGTGAAATTTTTCCATTTTGCTTTTTTAAAGTTATATCGTCTTCGGAAGGGAACTTCAATTCCGTGAATCGCTGTATCTATTTTACTTATTATTAGTCTGTGCTGTGTTCTTGGTATTGGTTGAGCTATTTGTTTTGTACACAGCTGCTCAATATTTTCACTAACAAAAATATTATCTGGGTTGAATCCTCTCTTCCATCTTTTACTGTTGAAGGAGCTTAGTAGTTTTGGGTCATGTACCAGTTGTATTTGACATTCGTCAGCCCATTTCTCTACAAGCTCTCCATCTTCATTGTTGTCAGCGTATCCCCAGCTGAGGCTATGACTATTAAAATCACCAATGACTATTTTCGTATTTTGGTTTTGAATTTTGGGGGCTTTATAAACTTAAATGGTGTATTTGGTGCTTTATATATTGAGGATATTGTTATATTGCCCAGGTTTATGGTGATTATTTCTATATTCTCCTTGTCCGTTATGTGTACTGTTTGGACATTTAACATGTCTCTGACAAGAATTGCACTGCCATACTTATTGTGTGGCATCTAAAACAAAAACTAATTTAAAACGTGGTGTTGAGAAGACAAATGAAAAAAAATCTATAAAAAAGAAGCAGATGAAAATGGTAAGTTAAATCATTTTTACAATGGTTTACAATTTTCACATAAATTATTTTTTCTTTTATAGAATACATCATACAGAAACAATGTTGGTGATCATTTAAGATCAGAAGAATATGATGAGGAATTTTTAATTGAAATATAATTAGATTCAGACATGAGTGTAAACTATTGTTCTAAGTTTAAAGTAATTATCTTTTTTGATAATTTACATTCTAATAACACAATAATCGAAATTTGTTTGTTAATTAATAATCCGACTGTAACGCTCTTCTTACTATACGGACGAATGTCAAAGGTTGATTTTGAGGGTAGAACACGATTTTTTTCCTAAGTACTTATTTCCGGTTAATTGTAAATACCTTATAATGTCCTTATTTTGTTCAAACTCTTTATATAAATTAATTGTTGAAACAATACGATTATAATCTTTGCTGGCCATGGTTTTTGTAATATTATTTTCAATGGAGTTGATTATTGCCACGGTTTGTGTTTGGGTCTCCTTTAAAACAGAAATTACTGCATGTGTAGGAGGATGTGTGCTGTAAAATTGTCCATTATAAGTTCTGTGAAAACTTTCTGCTCCATTGGTGGTTCTTAAAAATAAAATAATAAATTACTTTAAACATGCAGACTAAATAAAAGCAGATAAATATAATTACAAATAACTATAGAATACATTATTATTATTATATATATTATTATTATTATATTATTAAGTACCTTGGGTTTAATGACGGTACTTGAGCCCAAAGAATAGGAGGAAATAGCGAATCATCTTCAATGTATGTGTTTAACACGTAGTCTGAAAATAAACTCCCAACTTCTAAGTTTGGACATATTGCCATAAGTTTTGTAAACGCATCATCGACATCAGTGGGAAGTAGAAAAGGCAAACCAAAAAATAATTTAAGCCATTGACCTAATTCGTCATTGTTGTCTTTGTATGCACTTCTCAACTTTGATTCTCCGTTTATCTGTCATACAGATAATATAAATTATGAATGTTACTAATTAGAGTGAAAATCCAAAATTATCGTATTTCTTACCTTTCTCCACCAAGCTTGGGCTATATGAAAACGGCAAGTTTCGATAATGACATTGGGAAAAATTTCTTTGACTGCTTCGTGAGCACCAATTTCGAAGTCGAGATGCAGCTTTTTAACGTTTAGAGCCGGACATATTTGCAAAAGATACTTCCACATTATAATGTAAATTTGTTTTGTTTTGTTTGGTAAAAAAAAATAAACAACAGGCACGTAAAAACCAATCACGTATGTGTGTAATGTATATAGTTGTAAGAAAAATTTTGGTGCAAAATCGTATGTACCGTCTCCAAAAAAATCGGTTTGTTTCGACATAAAATTTAAATTTTGGCTAGTTGTTATACAAACGAAGTCATTTGTTTCAGGAACAAAAATAAATTGTTCACTTTTAAACATACATAAATCATTATTTTGTATATTTTTTAATTGGGATATAGCTTCATTTAAAGAAGTAGGATAAATTGGATACTGTTTTCTTTTTTTATCATAAATCGCCTTTCGCACTGATGTAATATCATTGTTCATAATATTTGGTAAGTCACTGTTTAATAACTCTGTTCTAATAATTTTTAACGGTCTTGTCGATGTATTTTCTTCAGCTTTTCGCTTACAATTTTCCCTCAAAATCTGTCTTTCAATTTTTTCGTTGTTATTACTTGCATGATTTACATGTTTACCATTTGACGAATGGAAAGTTTTGTCTATTTTTGTTAATAAACTGGCACTACAACTGTTATTGGAACATTTCCATTTCATTAATCCATCTTTGCGTGTCCTTACATATGAATATTTATCATTATTTAATAATACAAGCTCTTTTCCGCGTTCAGACGTAATAATTTTAAAGTTTTCCATTATAAACCACTATTACACTATTATACACTATTACACGTTGTTACCGCACTGTCCACCACGAACAACTGAATTTGGCAATATTAATAATTATTTACAGTTGAATATCTGCAGATACGTACAGTGTACATATCGTTATCGTATTTAGTATTGTTACTTGTTTAGTTCTGGACGTACTAATTGGTTACTAATTCAGTAATACTTATCGAGGCCTAGCTGTTGTTATCGACGATAACTTGTACCTATGTATATATGTATGGTATATAGGTATATATAACGGCAATAGTTTGAGCGGAAAAGCCTAGCCATGATAAAATTGTTAATGGCTCTAAAATGGCTCTTGTTAATCGCAAGAATTGTCGTACATTTTATACTTACAAAACAACGTTTCATAACACCAAAAAAAGATGCATTTGCATCAAAATCCAATAAATGGCAACGTCGCTAGAAAAATCGTTCTCAATCGTTTGATTTTAAGGTACAAAATATTGTTTCTTTGATCTGCCGACATCGTTCTCAATCGTGTTGCTAAAAAGGTAAAACGTTCTCAATCGTACAACACCGGATTTTGATACGATTATAGGTAGAACCATGATGAATGATATTTATAACAATGTTTCAGACTATTAATATAAAAAAATCTAGTATAATGTAACTGATGGAACATATACTTTGAACTGAGGTTTAACTTCATCTGTAAACATATCATATACTAAATCTGTTGTAAAAATGGTAAAAAAAAATGTGAACATACAGTTCAGTAGATTAGTGTGTAGTGAAGGGAGTAGAGGGAATTATTTATACTTACTTACCTGAAACATGAAATTAACTTAACGCACTAATCCACTGAGCTATACGTCCACGAGATATTAGATAAAAAACTAACACATATAAGTTGTTTATAATATTTTTTTTTTATTTATTACAACATATAATGAAAGAACATGATTTAGCACACGGTGGTATGACCTTGTTTCACAATTACAAATATATTCATTGTTACAATATTTACTTAACACTTTTTGAACAAACTGATTTCCCTTCATTAATAATGCATAAATACACTTTGGATTAAATCTGCAATGTTCAATCCAAACGTCATCTTCTTGTTTCCAATTATGAAGAATAAGTCCAAAGCAAAAGCATTCGACGATATCTTCTACTCCTGTATATTTTAATCCACATTCAGCTAGAGCATATTTATTTTGAAAAAAATTAGAAGGAAAATGTTTGAAAGATTTTAATCTTGAATAAATTGAAGTATATCCTGGATGGGTTGGAACTGAATTATTTCGTATACGATGAACATTAGTTCATTAGATTGAAAATCGGTTAAAAGTTTTGGTAAATTCATTTTTTTATTAATTGAAATAATAACTTGAAAAACACAACTTGATTGCACGACGGATCAGCAGTAACTAAATGTAAAATGATTAACTTGTAAGTTACAAATTGTAACTTAATAGTTGAAATTAAACATATAAATTATTTTAAACATTTTTAAAAACTAGAACATTATTCATATCGTTACTAGAACGATATTTGATTGAATAAATTTAAAAAACCGAAAATCACAGCCAGCTTTTATGTGGGAAAAAAATTGTTTAAGGGGAAATGTTCGCCTCCGAGATCACCGATTTACCACGTAACACAATACGGTGGTTACACGAAATTGTCCGTCTATAATATTTGCGCCTTACACAAAAATATTTACCGTATCAACTATTTTTTTATTAGATTTTCGATTTTTTTTTTTTAATCTTTCAATCAAATATCACTAATTTTTATAAATATAATATTTCAAGTAAAGAACACAAATTATTTAATAAACTTTTTTTATAAAAATTTAAAAAAAAACTGAAAATCTAATAAAAAATAGTTGATGCGGTAAATATTTTTATGCAAGCGGCTAATAGATGGACAATTTTGTGTAATCAACGTATTGCGTTACGTGATAAATCGGTGTTCTCGGAGCGGAACATTTCCACTTGAACTATTTTTTTTACCACGTAAAAGCTGGCTGTGAACATACAAATACATACTACTTACGGGCGTCTGTCGAAAGCTAACCAAAGAAGTTTAGAAGAGCTGACTGCAGAACAATTCAGACAGACAAGTCGGGATATGGACGGTCGATTTATCGTGCACTTACCCAAAAAATCAATAGTGAAGAACCTTGGAACGTCATTGACTATGGCGACTTCCCGGTTTCTAAGTGTAGAACGAAGATTGTAAGGTGATGACAAATTGAAAACAGAATACACTGCATTCATGAACGACTATATTAAGCTGGGTCACGCAAGAGAAGTAACTAGAGAAATGATCATACCTGAACCGTCGTTCTATCCTCCACATCATGCAGTAATTATTAAGGCTTCCAGTTTGACCTCAAGGATTCGTGTCGTATTTGATGCTTCAGCAAAAAGTTCTTCCGGTTTATCTCTGAATGATGTATTTAAATGTGGCCCTACAGTCCAAGAAGATGTTTTTGGAATCTTAGCCAGGTTCAGGGAGTTTCAATATGTGATAACGTCTGACGTGGAAAAAATGTTTCGGCAGATACAGGTAGCGAAGGAAGATTGGAATTTACAGCGAATAGTTTGGAGATCAGATCCAAATGAGCAATTACGTACATACCAATTAACTACAGTTACTTACGGGACAACACCAGCGTCGTTTCTAGCCACGCAGTGCTTAATATCTTTAGCGGAAGAAGAGAGACTCAATTTTCCCCAAGCAGCTCGTGCCATCCTCCATGATTTTTATATGGACGACTTGATGACCGGTGTAGACACTATAGAAGAGTGTGCCAAACTTCAAAAAGAAATCAACTCCATCATAGACTCTGGGAAATTACCATTAAGGAAGTGGTGTTCAAATTCTCTATCCATTATGAATCTAATAGGAAAACGTGAGCACGAACCCTTATTCTCATTCGAAATTGGAGATCAAGACACAGTGAAATCATTAGGACTAGAATGGAAACCATTAGCAGACCAATTCTTCTTCACTATATCGACCGTTACAAGAAAGAAGAGGCTAACCAAGGGAATGATACTTTCAGATTTAAATAGGATTTTTGTCCACTTTGTACACCAGTGCTTGTAAAAGGTAAAACATTTCTCCAGCAGATGTGGGCAACAAAGATGGGCTGGGATACCCAACTATCAGACGAGATGCAAAATAAATGGATTGGCTTTTACTAAACCCTTGAATAACTGAAGTGTTGTATCATACCAAGAAAGGTAATCCCAGCGACTAGGGATGAAGTTGAGATGCATGGTTTCTGCAATATGTCAGAACAAGCATATGGCGCTTGCGTATATGTCCGGTCAAGAGATGCCAATGGATAATGGCACTCAAGGCTACTGTGTGCTAAAACTCGGGTTGCACCGTTGAAGGGAGCTACAATTCCAAGACTGGAATTGAACGGTGCAATGTTGCTAGCCGAGCTAGTGAATAAGGTAGCTGAATCTTGGATGGTCAGTGTACACACTTTTCGCTTATGGACCGATTCTATGATAGTGCTGAGTTGGCTAAACAGTCAAGGAGTGCGCTTAAAAACCTTCGTGTTAAATCGTGTGAGTCAAATCCTGGAATTAACAGATATATCACAATGGCATCATTTACGCACAGATAGAAATCCAGCAGACATAATATCACGAGGAATAACCTCATCAGAGTTGATAGTAGCCGAAGAATGGTGGCAAGGACCTAAATGGATGTCAACTGAAGAAGAAAAATGGTCTCACCCCACTGCCCAATTAATTGAAGACGATCAAATACCAGAGCAACGACAGTTAAAATTGCATTAGTTGCTTGTGACACTATCAACAAGCTGTTTAACGCCCATTCCAATTGGAACACCTTAGTAAGGTCCATTGTCTGGATCTTACGTTTCATTAAGTACAAGAAATCTAAGGTCATAGACAGCTCCAAATAATTTCTTTCTGTCCTAGAATTAAAGAACGCATCCTTATCAATAATAAAACGAGTTCAAGAAGAAGAAGTATTTCCTGAAGAGATCGTTAGGATCAATACTGATAAAGAATTACGTCGTGAAAGCAAAATCCGCAACCTATCCCCATTTATGAAGGATGGATTGATCAGAGTTGGTGGTCGCTTGGAAAATTCCAATTTAACTGAGAATCAAAAACACCCAATAGTGATCACAAACAACAACAGGGTGACACGTTTAATATTCGAAGATCGACATCGAAAATGCTCTTGCATTGTGGCCCAAAATCATTACTAGCGGAAGTAAGACGAATTCACAAATTTAGATTTCACCCCAGACTTTACCAGTTAATCTTTACTCTACTTTTGCCGATGAGATCAACGCATGCTTAAAAAAATATTTTTTATGAACAAGTGTTGAGACACTTCGACTGACTATGAAAATGCGAGTACAATTGCAAATTGATCCATCGGCACAAGTATTTTCTAAACAATTGCTGGATATTGGAAATGGTGAAATTGAGTTGCATTAAAATACACAATACATAAAATTACCAGATATTTTCTGTACTGTTGTTGAAACGAGAAATAAACTAATTGACAGTGTCTTTCCGGATATATTGAATTATTATTTAGATAACAATTGGCTCTGTAATCGTGCTATTTTGGCAGCAAGAAACGTTGATGTGAACGAAATTAACATTATAAAACAGATTTTGCCCGGTGATTTGATGTCTTTTAAATCGATCGACACAGTCATTGATGAAAACGAAGCCGTAAACTTTCCAACTGAATTTTTGAATTCTCTAGATTTGCCAGGAATACTACTACACAATCTTCAATTGAAAATGGTTCACCAATTATTCTTCTACGTAATTTAAACCCACCTCAATTATGTAAGTGTACACGTTTAGTCATAAAAAAAAATTACCGAAAATATTCTCAAAGCAACAATTTTGACGGGAAAATGTAAGGGAGATATCGTCCTGTTGCATTGTATTCCACCGATAGTGTCAGAATACCGTTTAAAAGGCTCCAATTTCCAATTTGTTTAGCTTTTGTGATGACCATAAAAATAAATCTCAAGGCCAAACAATGTCTATTTGCAGTTTAGATTTGGAAAACACATGTTTCTCACGTGGACAGCTATATGTTGCCTGCTCACGTGTAGGAAAACCTTTTATTCTAAATCCTAAATACCTAAATCTATTTGTGTTAGCGAAAGACAGGTTAACCAGGAATGTTGTACACAAAGTAGTACTTAGATAATTTTTAGTTTTAATAATTTAAAATTTAAAAAATTATAGTTCGACGTCAATGTTATCTACCTCATTTAAAACATTTTATTTTTATGTTTTTAATGTATATAATATATTTTGTAAGTAAGTCACTGATTACAAACAATAATTTAATATAAGATGAATAAAATGTAAATTCAGAAAGTATATATGTTTGTTTGTGCTTAATTTTAACATACCGATACTTTACCTATTACTTTTAAATTTTGGTTAAACGTTTTATTTTCAATCTCATATGAATGAATCTATTTTAAATTTTTTTAGAAAATATTAATTTGATTATACCAAAGATTTAGTAAAAAATTGAATCAATGTATTATAATTACTGAGCCACAGCAACGCATGGCTGGGTCAACTATATATATTATATATATATATTATATTTCCGAATACATAGTTATTTTTCCTGAAGCAAAATTAATTCAATTAATAGTTTGATCCATAGGAAATTTGGTCCATATAGAAGTGTTTGATGTTGACGGTTCTAATGTAATAATTTGATTTTCTACAACTGCGGGTTTAAATGACTGTTCAAAGCATTGGTTGTTATTATCTTCATGAATATCTGATAAGTTATGTTGAATAGTATCTGGTTGCTTAATTGTTGAAACTGAAGTATGATTACTTTCTTCATTGGCTTTACATTTTAAGTATTCTTCAAGATCAACTGGATCTAATTCGTTCACAGGAAACTTATATTTGTCAAAAGGAAACAACCTAGTTGTAGAAAATCCAGATATAATGTTGCTAGGGTTCATTGCATTAGTCCACAGTTTGCATAACATCTCTGAAAACATACCTTTAGTTAGACGTCCTGATCCTTTACCTATCATATCTTTTCCAAACTGTATTAAAAGCTTGTTCCAGGCAGTCTTTAGAGGTCCAAGCACACATTTATCTAGTGGTTGTAAACGATCAGTTAAATGACTTGGAAATCTGACTAATATTATATTATTTTGAATTGCAAGATGAACTATGCGCAGTTTTGAATGTGAAAAATGCCCATCGAACAACAGTACAAACTTCTGTTGTTCCATATTTCTTTCAGTGCGTAGACGATTGATATACTCTACAAACATAGTATTTAACCAGTGATAAAAAAGTGTCTCTTCCGTCCACCCATTATTTGAAACTGAATATAAAGTTCCGGTATAGGATTTTTCAGATGTCCATCTGGCTTGTACTCCATTTCCTTTCAATACAATAAAAGGTGGTAAATATTTTTCATTTGCAGCACAGCAGGCCAACACAGAAATTGATTCTCAGCCAGACCCACCTGAAATACGACTTAATGCAATACCTGTTTGTCCAATAGCTTTCAGCTTTGATGGATCTGTTTGAAAACCACTTTCATCACAATTGAAGACAAATATACTGTCAGAAATATTATTATCTATATAAACTTGTTGTAGTTTATCATAAAAGTAATATATTATATAAGTTTCCTTGCATCTTTCCTTAGTTTTTGTAATTGTTCTGGTTTTTTAAAACTTAGGCTTGGGTGACGTTTCATAAATGAGTAGTATTATAAAAAAAAAATATAACTAATAATAAAATCATAATAGAATAGGTATGAAAACAAACCTACCTTAAATATCGATTCTTTCGGGCTTCGATGAAGTCCGTGCGTGATATACACTCCGACGCTGACGTAGAAACGCATCAGATACTACTGAATTTAAGTCTGAAAATAATGTGATTTATGAAAAAAAATTTATACGGAAAACCGGTTGTTTTTCATTCATGACAATTATCCAATTGAAATGTTAGAATCAATAATCGACTGCGTCTTCCGCAAGGACTTTGGAAATCGCCATAATTTATATTATATTAAGTCAGATAAATCCACCGATATATAATCTATATTATAATAATATAATATAATTTTTATATCAAAGAGGTGCGTGTATACAATTTGTTCATTGAAATAATAAAATGTGATAAAACAATTATAGCTGAATAATTTAAAACTTTAAATTAAAATTATATATAAGATGGTGTTTAAATATTAGAAGCACTTGTATGTATTTTTTTATGAACTATTAATAAAAATTTTTGTTTAAATAAATGTGATTATTGCTTTTTAAAGTTAGTATGAAGTTATACAGTATGTAATTATGTATACATCAAATTTCCGCAGTCGTCAACCACGCCAGACACCAGCTTTCTATTTCTACAAAACATTATACAGACTTCAGCTTTCAATTATTACTAAAGAATTATGTACCAAGCTCATTTATTAACACTTTAACCTTTATACACCTCAACAATATCTGTTATGAATAAAAACACTAATAGTAGGTACATTATTATTTGATAATAATGTGGCAATAAATACTATTAATTGTTCTTTTGATAAACTAAACAACTTTATATATTTACAAAACTCATTAAATATTTTCACTATGAATATCTGTAGCATTAAAAAACATTTTGATGAACTATGTATCAATTTAGATAACATGAACACCAATAAATATATGGTAATATATATAATAATAAATATAAATAATAAAAATCAAAATGATGATATTGTAGTATTCTTAAAAGATACCTTATCCGATGTCTCGATAATAGAATTTAGCACATCAGCACTTAGAAATTTCTTTCAAATTATCAAAAACGGCCTTTGTAATCTATCCTACTTATAGATCTCCTAATGGTATTATTGATATAGCCCTAGAAGAATTAAACGATATAATACTGAGTAGTTCCAATCTAAAAATAGCTAAATATAAAATTATATTAGTTGATTTTAACATCGACATACTTAAACCTTCAAAAACAAAAGAAGATTATCTCATGTTAATGGCCCAGTTGGGTTTTACACCTGTAATTAAAAACATAACTAGACCTGCGTCCAATACTTGTATTGATCATATTTTTGTTAAATCAAAGTCTTTAGATCACATAAAGTTGATGGTTATTAAATCCAACATAACAGATCATTACCCAAACATAGTTAGTATAGGGAACATACTAGACAACCGACATAATAAACCAAATCCTTTAAAAATACTTATAGTAGATGAATAAGTTAACTGACCTAATTCAAAATTTCGAGTGGTCTGAAATGTATGATAGTATCGATACTAACAGAGCAGCACATTATTTTACTGAAAAAATAACTAGTCTTAAAAAACAGGGTTCTTCCGAAATTTACTTTAATTCTAAAACTAAAAAAATTAAACCATGGGCCACCACCGCATTAATTAATTCCATAAGGCATAGAGACCACCTTCACCTTCAAGTTAGGAAATATCCTTTAAATCTAAAACTAAAAGACTTTTAACTTAAATTCAGAAACAAATTAACATATTTAATAAAATAAACTAAAACTAAATATTAAAAAGAACAAATACATAAATCTGGGAACAACACCAAACATAAATGGCAATTAATCAATGATATCATATCCAGAAACAATAAAAAAAATAATCTTAATGAATTACTAAATAATATAAAAGCTAATACTGAACCTAATAACAGGAAACCAGCTTCAATCTTAGCCGATAATTTTAATGATTATTTTATAAATGTGGAAACTGATCTAGTAACACATGCTATGTACTGACGTCCCGCTGAGACATCTAAACACGCATATACACGTAGATATATATAAGTGACTCTGGGGCGTATGAGTTCGCCAACCAATTCTATTGTGTAGGACCTCAATAGCTATATCGAAGGCCAAACTCCTAGCCTTTCCAAAATATTACCATAGTTGCAATTAGATATACGAAATATTAAATATGAAATCGTAGTCTTGGCAGGCGTATCTAGAGATATGATTAATGTCGTCGGGTTATGGAGATTACGTATCTCGAATAACCAGGATGTGGCCGACCGGTCGCATGGGCGTGGGAAGCTGCGATATTAGAACAATACACGCGTACGCTTTTGCACGACTCGGCCATGGACACATACGTATCTTATCGATAGGAGAGGAAACGCAGGGAGTAGGACTATCTGGACTATATAGGAGAGCCCCGATTAGACCCAATTCAGACGTGGGCCACCAGAGTCAGAGCAAGCACCTTCACGCCAGACACCAGTCCAATTTAATTATTCGGACTTAGAATATTTTACAAGTAAATCAGTTGTGCAGTAAAAAGTGTTTTATTTACATAGTAATCCAATAAATATCTAATAAATTAATCACAAATTAAGTTGTTATACTTATTACACTCAATCCATCTACCTCAACACCAGTCGTTTGTCCTCCTGTATGCTGGGACGCTACACACAACTAAAAAACGATGCGAATGTAAATAATTTGTCCAACAATACAATTATGCCAAATAATTCCCCCTTAAATAAATTTGAGTTGATAACACATAAAGATATACTAGAAGCAACTTCTAAATTAAAAAATGGCGCATCGCCCGGTATCGACAACATATCCTCTAATCTTCTAAAAAAGTATATTACTTTTCTTGTTAAACCTCTCACACACCTTTTTAATCTATGTATAACCCAAAATAAAATTCCAGATGTTTTTAAAGTAGCAATTATAACACCCATTTACAAGAAAGGTCTAACTTCTATCATTAGTAATTTTCGGCCAATATCTGTAATATCAAATGTAGCAAAAATATTTGAAAAAATTATAAAAGCTAGATTAGTACACTACTTAGAATCGAATAATTTACTCTTTGAACACCAATATGGTTTTAGACCCGATAAAAGCACTTATCAAGCCATAGCTAATGTAACCAAAATGATCTATAGTACACTGGAAGAAGGAAAAAAATGCGCAACTATTTATCTTGACCTGGCGAAAGCATTCGATACTGTGGACCATGTAAAACTACTAAAAAAAATGCACGACATAGGTATTCCTAAATAGGCTGCAATACGATTGCGCGCGGTCCTTATCAACGGTACCTTTTTAGGTGTACGATTGCGCGTGCTAAATTATTTTTGCTTCTAAGCAACGTTGCCAAATATACAGATTATAGGTGCACGGTAAATATCCGATTAAGTTCCGATTGTGGCGATCCGTACGTTATTTATTACTTATTATTACTTTATTGTTGCCGATACTAGACAAACTTTCCATCACTAAGAAGTAGGTAATTTTATTTTAGATCATACTTTTATCTTTTTTGTAAATTCCCACACATGAACGAATATAACTAAACTATGATCTTGCATTGTATGTCTATACGTATTTACTGAGATGTCAGTTGTATTCGTGTTCGTGTTCGTGTTCGAGTTTTAGCTGTCAACGTATATTTTATAATTAATTTTTTAAAATGGAAAATGAAATTTTCGTAATAAGTTCAGAAAGAGGGAGTGATTTGTTAGTGGTGAAGAAACACAAATTTCGACACGTCAGACAGCGGGCAGATGGAAATAACAGATGGAGGTGCTGTAAAAAACAGTGTACTTGTACAGTCTTAATGACAAGTGACAATAAAATAATAATAGACATTGCCGGTGAGCATAACCACCTTGTAGATTCTACTCAAAAAATCGAAAGGCAAGTTCTAAGGGAAAATTGTAAACGTAAAGCTACAAGTTCCATAGCTACCCGGCCAATAAAAATAATTAGAAGTCAACTTATGAATAGCGTAAGTACCGAATTAGAATATAATGATATAAAATCAGTTAGAAAGGCTATGTATATTCAACGAAGAAAAAACTTTCCTCCTTACCCTTCATCTTTAGAAGATGCCATTATGCAATTGAACAAATTACAAAATGAAGATTGTTTAATGTTTAGAGGGAAAAAAATTGTACATTTACCCGATGATTGTACTTTTATTTGCTTAACAACTGAAGAGAATCTTCAATGTTTGACAAGTTGCACAGATATATTTACGGAAGGAACATTCGACTATGCTCCAAAATTTTTTTTGCAATTATACACAATTCATGGCTATAAAAACGGTGTTTACGTACCTTTGGTATACTTTTTTTTAAAGGATAAATTTAAAAACACATACATAAATGTATGGAAATATTTAATTAGTATATGTGAAAAGCAATCACTACTTTTTAAAATTGAAAAATTACACATTGATTTTGAAATTGGTGCTATTGAAGCAACAAAAGAAGTTTTTCCGGATGTCAAAATTAAAACATGCCGTTTTCACTTGGGACAAGCTTGGTGGCGCAAAGTAAGTTGAATCAATATGAATATTTTTAAAAATAATTAATCAAAATCAATTTTCAGATTAATGGCAATACAAAGCTAAGAATGGCATACAACGATCAAAAGAACGATTTACAATTATGGCTTAAATCATTTTTTGGACTATCTTTCATCGCTCCAGATGACGTGGAGGATGCTTTTGTAGAACTTATAAGTACGTGTCCAAATATTGCAGATGGACAACTATTTTCTGACTATGTTTTGGAGATGTATGTTGAACCTGGTTGTTTATTTCCACCTATTTTATGGGCTGAAACGCCATCACTAAATCCTAGGTAAATATTTACTAATAAGTCTAAAAAAAATATTGTTTACTATATTCATACATTTTCAGAACTACAAACGGGGCTGAAAGTTTCCATAGAACATATAATATACGATTTTTTTTAATGAATATTTTTTCGATATCTATTTGAATATATTATATTATTTTATTATAACGATTTTATTTTGAAGAATATTTTTTTGAATTATTTTCGATATCTATTCGAATATTTTATATTATTTTATACGATTTTTTTTTTACTTATAAGGTAGACTGAGTGTTTAACTGTTATTTTTTGTAATTATTTGTACTATTTGTAACTTTTCGTACTATTTTTGACTGATTAGTTGTCGTATAACGCACGTTTATAATGTTATTTGAAATAAATACAATAACACCATGTACGACAAATAACAATCTTTTTTATAATAATAATTATTTTAAATTTTAATAATAAGTTAATAATAAGTTGGCAACGTCGCTTCCAATTTCACGCGCAATCGTACGCTTTTGAATAGTCAAAAGCATGTTCTTTGTTATTCCGGCACCGCGCGCAATCGTATGCCCAAAAAGGTAAAACGCGCGCAATCGTACTCCACCGCCTAAATACATAGGTATTGACATAGGTGTTCCTCAGGGTACAACACTTTCTCCTGTACTATTCAATATTCAGTTAAATGATATAAAACTTCTGAACTTAAATAATAATATTATTTGTTACGCTGACGATACTGTATTGATTTGTAGTGGTTTAACCTGGTAAGAAGTTTTCGCTAATATTGAGGCTGATTTACTGTCAATTAAAATCTGGATAAAGAAAAACAATCTATTTCTTAATTTAGATAAATCAGCCATACTACTTCACTCCCTATCTGCATGTACCCTACCTACCTTAAATGAACTAAAAATTCACGAATGTAATACTTTATTATTAAATCACTGCCAGTGTAAATCGGTTTCAATTGTCAACAATTATAAATACTTAGGTATCGATATGTGTCATGATATGAAATGAAAAAACCAAATTAATAATACTACCCATAAGTTGAGAAAGATGATTTTCATCATGAAATCTCTACGTGAAATACTAGATTGTAAAGACATAAAACTTATATATTTAACTCTCTTTGAACCTTTAATCACATATGGTATAATTGGTTGGGGTAGCGCCTATGATAATATGCTATTACGTCTTCAAAAATGCCAAAATACTATTATTAGAGTTGCTTGTAACAAAAAATGGAGATATCCTACAAAAAAATTATATGAAGAATTTAATGTACTTAATATAAATAAACTATACATAAAAACCTGTACCATTTTCCTAAAAAACATAACCTGTTATCCTCTGTAAATCACAAAGTTAACACTAGATATGCTACTAATAACTATTCGCTAAAATTTCCCAAAAAAGCTGGATGTCGTAAAATGTATGATTTTGTTGGGACACATATACATAATATAATGCCCAAAGAAGTGACTAATATGTCTCTTTCTATTTTCAAAAAATACATTACCCATTGGCTTCACCATGAATACAATGCTACTATAATGAAGTATCAGGATTAATTTTGTTTTTACATTAACATTGTTTATTTATATTTGCTGTTATAACTTATATCATTGTATTTCTGTTATTGATTTTTTATTGTATATTTGAGTAGGTATTTAAGGAGAAAATGATAAATGATAAATGTGTTGTATATAAGATAACTCCTAGGCCTCCAAACGAGTTTAAACTCAGTGAGGCCTAGTAATCTTTACCGATATTAAATAAAAAATAAATAAATAAATAAATATATTATATTTATTATTGGCATTTTTATAATCTTGTTTAAATTCCCCCCCCCCCCCCGATTAAAATCCTAGCTACGGCCGTGGCAGCGTTACTATTGTCTCATGTCATTTTTTCATTTTTTGGAGTACCCACTACAATATCAAAAACCTGTGATTTGGACAATTCTACTTCTGTAAGACTATCGTCTAACAATACTGTACGGGCCGGGAACGACACAATAATAGGCCGTGACGCCCGGTCACCAAATACTTCGCGCGCTACTCTCACACACCGACCGACCTGTGTATGTGTGTATATGTGTGTATAGCGACTCGATAGAAGTGGACGGGATCGCCGATCAAAACTAAAGAGTGCTAGTGTGTGGTGGGGTGTGTAGGTGTGTACGTTTGTGGTGTGTATACTTAAAATTAAAATAAAAGGTAACACGGTTTTTGGTAACTAAGTTGCTGTAATATACAAAATAATTTAAAATCCACAATATAATATAAAAATCACAGCAACAGAAAGGTATATAAAAAGTATAATAATATGGCCCTCTTGGCCCAACAGAATAAAATGAAATCTACGGCCTGGCCCAACAGGTAAAAATATAATATAATGCTGCTATGTGAGCTGATATAATTATTAAATATAGGACCATGAAAGGAATAAAAATCATATTTTTTAATTTTAATGAAATCAAATAATGCATGAAAAATAAGAATGTTCGGTGGTCTCAAAATTTTTATCTGACCATAGCTCCCCCGTAAATTGATCAGTTTTGTTTTACGTGTGACGTCACTGGTGCGCCGCCGTCGCTGCCGTCACCGATCATCACAGTCCACACTCCGCCGCCACTCTGCGACGCAAATAATAGTATTATTTTTACTATTAGTGCATGATAATAATTACTAGTGTACACAGTACACACGAATAATATCAGTATTTGCATTATATAATATTACACACGGACACGGACGACGTACTACTTCATACTGGTTAGTGGTTTTATACTTCTAATAGGTAAGTACTAGTAAAGAATAAATATTTAAATATTTAAATATTACCATAAAGACTTTAGTTTTATATAATAGCAATATTTTATAGTTAATGTTGTGATATTTTGTGTTTTTTATTTGTAATTGAGTTTACATTATGTCTATATAATTATAGCTTATAATATAATATATTATAGAAAACATTAAAGGTATAATACTACTATTTTTATTTTATATGATGTTACTCTGGGAGTTTGTTGTTTTCTTTGAAGCCAACGTAATTTCCATTATTTTCTGGATATTTTTTTCTAATCGCTTTCACTACACATGCTGGAATACATATTCGATTACCTGTAGAAATTATTACAATTTACTGGTCCGCAATTAATTCATTAAAACAACCTATATAAACAAAATATTTTTTAATTATTATAATATACCTTTGCCTATTGCAGACCATGAGTTTATCCAGTGAATAAATTGTTTATAACATATAAATCTCCAAGTTTTATTCTGGGGACATGGACTTGAAAGCATTTTTTTCTTGTTACTGTTACGAGCTTTAATAATCATTTGATGCCTGGTGATGTTGAGAATTTCCTCGTCCATAATAACTTTTCGAAAAGATGGAATGTTAGTTATACAATTTTTTTTACCATGCAATTTAATCAAATTGTCAAATTCGAAACAACAAACACATTCTTTATCAGTTGTCATAGTTATACATTTCTTGCATAAACACCAATCTTTGATTTCCTTTTTTGTTCTTTCGTCGCAACTAATCGCCACTAACGGATTAACCGATATTGTTTCTAACGTTGTTTCATCAATATCTTGTAGAGTAGGTTCAAAACAATAAGGCTGTAAACTCATTTTTCCAATTCACTTTTATATAATATACAATATAACAATTTATACACGATGGTCACAAATATGCACTGTAGGGAGCGTTATTGATGACACGCCGACGACTGGCAACGACGCTTATTGACTGTGTGTAATATAATATTATTATCTGTGTTTATTTTCGTAACGCCAGTTTTACAAAATATATTTTTAGATCGTTGTTTACTTTAATTGATAAAATTATTCATAGTTAATTTCAATTTGTTTGATCATAATTCATAATATATTACTCTATTGGTAAAAATAATCTTGAAGTAATTTTTATCATAATTTAGGTTTAAAAATGCCTCTCTGTTCGGCTTATGGATGCTCTGAAAGTGATGAAAGTTCGAAACGTTTACATTTCTACAGATTTCCAAATCGTGAAAAATCACCAAACAGACACAAAAAATGGATAGATTTTTGTAAACGAAAAAACTTTAGGCCATCCAAAAATTCTAGGTTGTGTTCAAAACATTTTAAACTTGAAGACTTTAATCGATCTGATGTTCTTAGAGAAAAATTGATGCCTAATACTAAAGTCAGAATAAATTTAAATTCTGGAGTAATACCCACTTTACGATCCGAAACAATTGATTTATTACCAAGTAAACGTGATTTAAGAGTAAAACGTAGGTATTACACAGAGACTGCAAGTTTGATTCAATCAAGTACACCAGAAAAATCGATGCTAGTAGAAAACTACGATGGGATTAATTTTAGTGACACTAGTTTAGATACAGATATTTTAGATGAACAAATTAATCCAAATGATAAGAGTGTACAGTGTGAAATTGGAAAAGATATTTATACAAATTTAGAAGTAAATGATGATTTATCATTCGATTTTTCATCAGAATCCAGTGATGAATCTTGTTCTTCAGACAGTGAAGCTGATATTAACTGTAGTTCAAGTAGTAAAAATAATAGATTATCATTAACTGAAAAAAATAATTTTGAAAATGATTCTTGTTTCATTGTGTTCTGGAACTGTCTATTAGAACTTTTTACACACTGTCGCCAATGTAGTGGCAAAGTTACATCAAAACAACATTTTATTCAAGGTGCGCTACTTTCAGTTTCTACACTGTGTGAAAATGGTCATAGATTACAATGGTATTCTCAGCCGAAAGTTAACAAAAGACCGGAAGGAAATATTTTGATAGGTGGTGCTCTTACATTATCTGGAATTTTGTTTAATCAGTTCAAAGCATTTTGTACAGCTATAAAACTTTCAATGTTTACCCGTCCGGTGTTTGATAAAATTATCAATAAATACGTGTACCCTGTTGTATGTCATCAATGGCAAGAACACAAAAATGCAAATATTAATAGTATTATGTCTTCTGAGTTACCTATTTGGCTGGCAGGGGACGGTCAATTCGACTCGCCTGGATTTTGTGCAAAATACTGTACATACTCTGTAATGGATATTCACTCTGGCAAAATTATTGATTTTAAATTGGTTCAAAAGGGCCAAATAAAAGGTGACCTAGAAAGACAAGCGTGTGAACAACTACTAACAGAGTTAAAAAATGTATATAATTGTGAAATTGAGTTGTTACTTACAGATAGACACAAAGGAATTCGTAAATATATACGAACACAACATCCAAAAATTATGCACGAATTTGATATATGGCATTTGAGTAAAAGCTTGATGAAAAGATTTAAACCATTGGAAAAAAAGTATCCTGATGCATTTTTATGGAAGTCTTCAATAAACAACCATCTTTGGTGGTCTGCCCAAACATGTGAAGGAAATGGAAAATTGTTAGTCGATAAATTTATTTCTGTATTATATCACATTTCTAATAAGCATGAATGGGTTGAAGATGGTAATAAAAAACAATGTCAACACGAAAAATTAACAGAAAATGAAATTATATCAAAATTATGGTTAAATCAAGATAGTGAGTCATACTATGCTTTGAAGAAAATCATTATGTCAAAAGATTTACTAAAGGACTTGGAACATGCAAAGAACTTCGTGCACACTGGTCGATTAGAGTCATACCATAACTTACGTTTAAAATATATGCCAAAAAGAATTCATTTAAAGTATAAAGGTATGCACATGAGAAGTATGATTGCCATTATAGACCATAATCATAATATAAATAAAAAAGAATTGGGTGACAAAATGGTATATTCAAAACCTGCTGGACGATATGTTTTAAAAACCAAATATGAACATAGTAATGACGAGTGGCGTCATATACTTATGTCAGAAATAAAAAAAAAAATGAAAGAAATTACACTAACAATAACAGAATTTGAGACTGTAGCAATACCTCAAACAATAGCACCTCAACCAAAACCAAACTATGAAGATTTAATGAAAACGAAATATTCAAGATTTTCTCGTAAATAATTTAGTTTTTTAAAAATAATTTAATTTTCTATTTTTGATATACCTACTATATCATATTATAAAGGTATGTAAAAAATAAGTTTTAAGCTTAGAAATAATATTAGAAAATAAAATGATATGTCAGTAAAATGTATTTTTTATTGTTAACTAAGCATCGGAAACTTGGGCCATTTTTTATCATTACGTATATATTATTTGATAAATGAAGATTAAAATATATAAAACAGGAAAACAGCATTAAAATCTCGATATAATATAATATAATAATGTATCTTAATTTTAAATACGTGTATCAATAAACCTATTATTATTTCATATTTGTTTAAGTGTTTCTTAGATAAATATTATTTCAAATTGATTACTAACTGTGTGTCTGTATAGTGCCGCGTGCCCGTAAGTAATATACGTATTATAACAGTGTGGTGGTTGACGGGCGGCGCACCAGTGACGTCACACGTAAAACAAAACTGATGAATTTACGTTGAACCCGTGGTCAGATAAAAATTTTGAAACTACCGAAACTTTTTATTTTCCACGCACTATTTGATTTTGTTATAATAAAAAAATTATTTTTTTGTTTCATAGTCCTTTAAATATAAATAATAGTAATATAAGTAAAGAACTCACAATTTTGTCGGTGCTCGGCTGGCCAGCTGCTACCTAACCTAGCCTATATAAATGATTGCACACACACACAGAAACTGGAAAATAAATATAATAATAATAATAATAATAATAATTAATAAATGTGGCGATTCGCGCCCACACAAAATAATAATACAAGTGGCGATTCGCGCCCACACAATTATAATAATACAAGTGGCGATTCGCGCTCACACAATTATAATAATACAAGTGGCGATTCGCGCCCACACAATTATAATAAAGTGGCGATTAGCGCCTTACACAATATAAAAATATATTATAAAAAAGTGGCGATTAGCGCCTTGCACAAAATATAAAAATATATAAAAAATAAATGTGGCGATTCGCGCCGACACGAAAAATATAATAATTTTACGGCGATTTGCGCGCGTAGCATAAGAAGAAAATGTTGTGTTTATCGTTTACACACTGGAACTGGACTAGCTTGGTTGGGCGGCCGTGCTAATTAAGTCGGCACAGGCGAACCGGCGGCGACCGATAACGCGTTTACTTAATTTATATGTTATATAATAATTCACAATCACATAATTAATACAAAATATACACTACGAAAATAAACTATAAAAAAAAAAAAAACTCTATTCCAAATAAGAACAGGCTTCGGCGGTGACCAGTTTTCGTCGTGCGGCGGTCAGGCTCCGCCTATTTTATTCCCCACTAAATCAACCACCTGTTAGTCTACCGGTGGTAACGGTGACAGCGGCAGATGTTCGGCGGAGGCGACCAATGTTTGATGCCGGTATGTGTGTGTAACGTGTACGTGTCTGCATCATAACGCGAGTATACAATGCATTTTAAGTTATTAGTTCAGGTCACTGGTCTATAATAGACTAATTACGTCACTCCCGTCGTCGCGCGACAGCGGCAGTGTTAGAAGTCCGTACTTGTATTGAAGCCACGCCCATGCGTAAAAGTCGGCCGCCGAAGCCTGTTCTTATTTGGAATAGAGTATATAATTATATGGTGACTGTTTGCGTGTGTGTGTGTGTGTGTGTGTTGGTCAATCGGCGACGGCTCGTAACCGGAGCGCGCGTATGTACGATATATTTACGTATACTAAATTATGCCGACACTATTTGGCATCAACATCCTCCCCCCGTTGAAAATCTGTTTTCAACTGCTTCTTTCCTTTCTTCTACTGGAAGGCGGCATAGCTTTACTACTGGACGCTTCAACTCCGCACCGGATCCGAGGCGCATGGTTACTACTCTTATGACACCATCCTTACCAGGATGAACACTAGTTACTCTTCCCAATTTCCACCTTGTAGGTGGTATATTTTCATCTCTTATAATAGCAATATCACCAATTTTCAACGGAGCCTTACTACTTGACCATTTTCCTCTAATCTGCAACTGAGGCAAATATTCACTGGACCATCTTCTCCAGAAGAGTTGCATAAAGGCACATCTGTACATATTTCCATCTTTTAAGGCTACTCCACGATTCCTGCCTCGGGTCGACCTCAGAGGGTAATTCGATAGGACCACCTATCAGGAAATGAGCTGGAGTTAGTGCTTCCAAGTCAGATGGATCACTGCTCATGGGCGTGAGTGTCGCGAGTTGAGGCAAGCTTCTATCTGACACAATAGTGTGGATAATTCACCAATTGATAGCTTGGCATCGCCCATCATGCGAGTTAAGTGATGCTTTGCCGCTTCCACCGCGCTCTCCCATAGGCCACCGAAATGTGGTGCTGCTGGTGGGTTAAATTTCCATTCAATGCCCCTCTGGGCTATTTGTGGCTGTGCATCCCTTACATGCGCGTACAACTCTCTTCTCGCTCCAACAAAGTTTGTACCGTTATCGCTAAATATTGTGGAACATAAGCCTCTACGTGCAGTGAATCGACGCAATGATGCCAGGAAAGCTTGGCTTGACAAATCTTCCACCGCCTACAGATGAACTGCTCTAGTGGTGAAGCATACATACACAGCTATCCAGGCCTTCACCGCTACCACTCGCCTTATACCGCTTCTTATGATAATTGGTCCAGCAAAGTCAACACCAGTAACCGCGAACGGTCGCATGACTTGAACCCTTCTCAATGGCCAATACTTCCGTCGCACCTCAGCAAGCAATGCTTGAGGGCCACAATGTAATTGCTCAAGGCGTTTTTGCTCAAATATTAATCTGGTCACCTTATGGGTTGCAGGCAAAATGATCGGGTGTCTTTGTAATATTGACAGATTAGAGTTATCCAAACGGCCACCAACTAAAATTAATCCATCCTTCAAAAATGGATGCAGGGACTTCAATTTGCTATTAAAATGTAACTCTTTCCCAGACTCCAAGGATTGTAATTCATCAAAGAAACACTCGGATTGGAGTTGTTTCAATATACACACCTCTGCAAATTGTAGCTCTCTTACCGATAAATGACCTTTACTTGGTATCGTCTTTGTCCTAACATATTCTGCAAATCTGAATAACCAAGCTGTTGCTCTCTGCAGTCGTGACCGTGACGAGTAATGTTGAACCAACTCTTGATTAGATTGGGCTCAAACCAATGCGAATCGTATTGTGCGTTGCTCAGGTATTTCTTCTTCCGCTAATATATTTCTCGGGTCTTGTTCCCAGGACTCGTCTGATGTACTTAACCAGTCAGGTCCGGACCACCAAAGTTTTGAATTTCTTATCTCTGTCACATTGGTGCCACGGGATATTATATCAGCAGGATTTTTATTTGTTCTTACGTAATTCCATTGTGATGAATTTGTGAGCTCTAAAATCTGGTTAACGCGATTGCTGACATACACCTTTAATCGATTAGATTGTGCGTTCAACCAACTAAGAACCACAGTAGAGTCTGTCCACAAGTGACATTTATACAGATCAATTTCCCAAGACTCTGTTAATTTTTGTAGTAATTGTGACAACACCAAGGCTCCATTCAGTTCAAGCCGAGGAATTGTTGAACCTTTTATCGGTGCTACACGACTCCTAGCGCACAGCAATCGAACCTGCCACGTATTTTCGGAACAGCGCGATCGTACGTATATGCAGGCACCATACGCTTCTTGTGATGCGTCACAGAAGCCATGTATCTGGAATTCATTTGAGTTGGGGAGTACCTTCCTTGGAATGGATACGTGTTGCAATTGCTCTAAATCTTTATGGAATGACTTCCAACGCTCTTGAATATCTAAAGATAGGGGACTATCCCAATCAATTTTTAAGGCCCATACCTGCTGTAAAAATATTTTACCCTTGACGAGGATTGGAGCTATAAAGCCTATAGGGTCAAACACCTTGTTCAAATCGGATAGTAGTGTCCTTTTGGTCAATTTTGATCGTGCTGAAGTTGGTATGACATTAAACCTAAACTCATCAAGAACTGGCCTCCAACAGAGTCCTAGAGACTTGAGCATTTCATCATCTCCTAACTCTAAGGTGAATAGAGGGTCCCTAACGTCCTTTCCAATGTGCTCCAGTATGCGAGAAGAGTTCGAACACCACTTTCTTAATGGTAATTTGGCTGAGGCTAGAATTGACGTTATCTCTTTGTACAATTGGATACATTTTGTTTCAGTTTCACCCCCTGACATGAGGTCATCCATATAAAAATCCCTTTTTATCGCCTTCGCAGCTCTGGGAAACCTTTCATGCATTTGTTCTGCTAACGTAACCAAGCACTGCGTTGTCATGAATGAGGCTGGCTTAGTACCATAGGTTACGGTGACTAGTCGATAAGTACGGAGAGCTTCACTCGGGTCATCGCGCCAAAGTATCCGTTGCAGATCCCAATCCTGTTCTGCTACAGCTACTTGGCGAAACATCTTCTCGATGTCTGATGAAATTACATATTGATATTTTCGGAAACGCGTAAGAATTGAGAATATATCCTCTTGTGTTCTTGGGCCTCGCATCAATACATCGTTGAGTGACAACCCTGAGGAAGTTTTCGCTGAAGCATCAAACACGATGCGAATTTTTGTTGTTAGACTTGAGCCCTTGAATACAGCATGGTGTGGTAAGTAGCATGATCGCTTAGGAATATTGGATTCGTGCAGCACTTCTTGCATGTGGCCCATCTCCAGATACTCTTTCATGAACCTTGTATACTCAATTCGTAAGTCCGCATCTTGCTGTAGTTTTCTCTCTACACTAAGAAATCTGGATGTAGCTAAACCGACACTCTGACCTAAATTAGTTAGATCCGCTTTGACGGGTAACTGCAGCACGAACCGACCCTCTTCATTTTGTTTGGCCGTGGACTGGAAATGTTCAAGCGCATGGTTCTCCTCAATAGAACATTGATTTGCCTTCGATTGTTTATTGTACAATACATCCTCGTGGCCGAGAATCACCTCCGATTCTTCTTCAACCGATCTGTTAACACTCAACAAACATGTCTGGGTCATCTCACCTGTGACTATCCAACCCAATTTGCTGTCTTGCAGATATAGCATTTCCACATCAAGCTGTATGCGACTTGGCTGTAGAATGTCAAAGAATGCACCAGCTCCAATTAATAGGTCGATTTGTTTAGAATCATAGAATTGGGGATCTGCTAACTGCGGCACTAATTCACTTGGAATTGTCCAGCCCCTCCACCGGAGTATGAATAGGTTGTAGTCGTGACATGATGACAGGCAATGTAAGACAAGATAACTTAAAATTCGATGCACCAAATCTGGATTCGACACATACATCGACACTTGTGCTAGACTGAAGAGAATTCGCGCCTATGCCACTAACTGGTAGTGTCACTCTGGCTGCTGGTAATTGTAGTTGTCTTGCTAATCCTTTAGTTATAAAGTTAACTTGCGAACCACTATCTAATATGGCATGGCATTTTCTACGTAACCCCTGATTATCTCTCACTAAAACTACAGCCGTTGATAAAAATACATGTCCATGCCCTTGATGAACTAGTAATACACTTTTTGAGCCACTTGAGGTTGAAGTTGAAACTGTATTTTCTATAGATTCATCCTCAGCAATAACATTTGAAGGATTTGCTTGTCTCTCATAATGAAGTAAGGTATTGTGCTTTCCCTTGCAAATAAAACAATTAAACCTTGATCTGCATTTATCAACGGTGTGAGATGAATGAAGACAATTAAAACATAGCTTAGCTTCACGCACAAAATTCATTCGGTCTCCAACTGCCAATTTTTTGAAGTTAGTACATGTATACAGCTTGTGCATGCTTGTGCAGTATACGCATTTCTCTCTTGCCTCGGACGATGCCAACAGTGCACCCTTTGAGTGATTTGGTTTTGGATACCTAGTTCCAGAATTGAATTTTGGAGTGGGCTTGGAGAGTTTTTTATTTAAACCTACGGCCTCTGAACTTTCTAACGCCACACACCGACTAGCCAGAAAGGATTCAAGGTCCACGTACTTAGGCAACTCAGTATTTCTCTGATGTAATTGCCATCCATGACCAGTGTTTTTGTCTAAACGCCCTGTAACTATGGTAATCAACCACGCGTCCCATAATTCAACTGGTTGGTCAAGCGCCTTCAGAGCAGCGACATGCGTGCATACATGTGAATAAAGCTCTTGCAGTGCTGACGCTGATGGTTCTTCTATCCTTGGACACTCTAGTAACGATCGTATGTGAGACTGTATTACGAGACTACGGTTGTCATATCGCTGCTTTAGCCTCTCTACAGCCACCGAATAATTACCATCACTGATCGGAATAGAACGTACCAAGTCCAATGACGGCCCTGATAAACACGAACGCAAATAGTAAAACTTCTGGGCAGTTGAATAGGAATCGTCTTCGTGAACCATAGCCCGAAAAATATCGAAGAACGAAGACCACTCTTGTATATCTCCATCGAATTTTGGTAATGGTATCGGGGCAAGCTGAGTACGATTTCCTGCAAGGCCTCCAGGTTGTGTCACATTGTGTACGGTAGTGTTTAATGCCTTGTCTGCATTGATAATTTCTTGCATCTGTGATCTTATCGTGAAATAAAGATCTTCAAATTTATTCCTTTCACCTTCGGCTTCTTCAATATCGTCCACAGCAATTAATTCAATTTGAGTCTGAATATCATCAAATTTCCTACTTAATTGAGGTATTTCTCCCTGCCTGAACTCGAGTAACGAAGCTGGTTGTTCACCGATAACGAAATTTGACACAAAGGTTTGGGCACGAGTGAGAGCCGCTTTGACAACGCCTCGCTTCCTTTTTAGTTCGGATAACATTTTTATTTCCTCTTCACTGTACATCGTGTAGTCTAATATAAGATGTAGTCACCGAATTACCAAATGGACAACCAACTATGAATATAATGAATACAACAGAGAAAGTGATTTGGGCTTCTAGAAAAGACAGTATAATTTTTAAAATTTCAATTATGGAGTAAATGATAACCGAAATTTTAGTATGTAAATGATACAGAAGACAGCTGATTGTAAACAATTAATAATCAGTGTGATTACAGATACTCGTTCAAAAATATAGATAGCCGATTTTAATGTTGTCGCAACACAAAATATAAATAATATATAATATATATTACGTACGACGGAAAATAATAGAAATCAGTTAATACCAAAGTGGATTAATATAGAAATATATACGTAATCTAATAAATTAAGTATTGCACATCACGTCGAGGTCACCAAAATGTACGGGCCGGGAACGACACAATAATAGGCCGTGACGCCCGGTCACCAAATACTTCGCGCGCTACTCTCACACACCGACCGACCTGTGTATGTGTGTATATGTGTGTATAGCGACTCGATAGAAGTGGACGGGATCGCCGATCAAAACTAAAGAGTGCTAGTGTGTGGTGGGGTGTGTAGGTGTGTACGTTTGTGGTGTGTATACTTAAAATTAAAATAAAAGGTAACACGGTTTTTGGTAACTAAGTTGCTGTAATATACAAATAATTTAAAATCCACAATATAATATAAAAATCACAGCAACAGAAAGGTATATAAAAAGTATAATAATATGGCCCTCTTGGCCCAACAGAATAAAATGAAATCTACGGCCCTACTGGCCCAACAGGTAAAAATATAATATAATGCTGCTATGTGAGCTGATATAATTATTAAATATAAATAATAGTAATATAAGTAAAGAACTCACAATTTTGTCGGTGCTCGGCTGGCCAGCTGCTACCTAACCTAGCCTATATAAATGATTGCACACACACACAGAAACTGGAAAATAAATATAATAATAATAATAATAATAATTAATAAATGTGGCGATTCGCGCCCACACAAAATAATAATACAAGTGGCGATTCGCGCCCACACAATTATAATAATACAAGTGGCGATTCGCGCTCACACAATTATAATAATACAAGTGGCGATTCGCGCCCACACAATTATAATAAAGTGGCGATTAGCGCCTTACACAATATAAAAATATATTATAAAAAGGTGGCGATTAGCGCCTTGCACAAAATATAAAATATATAAAAAATAAATGTGGCGATTCGCGCCGACACGAAAAATATAATAATTTTACGGCGATTTGCGCGCGTAGCATAAGAAGAAAATGTTGTGTTTATCGTTTACACACTGGAACTGGACTAGCTTGGTTGGGCGGCCGTGCTAATTAAGTCGGCACAGGCGAACCGGCGGCGACCGATAACGCGTTTACTTAATCTACATATTATATAATAATTCACAATCACATAATTAATACAAAATATACACTACGAAAATAAACTATAATTATATGGTGACTGTTTGCGTGTGTGTGTGTGTGTGTGTTGGTCAATCGGCGACGGCTCGTAACCGGAGCGCGCGTATGTACGATATATTTACGTATACTAAATTATGCCGACACTATTTGGCGTCAACAAATACGTTTAGACTACTACGTTTCTTCAGACTATCTGACATAAGAGTTACGCTTACCAACTATTGTACATTACTGAATTTTTCAGTGAGTCGATACTTCTAAAAACTCGTTGGTCCGTGGCAGATGTTGAATCCTTTCTGGAGAAGTTGATCAAGCTTACTTTGATTGAATTCGGTGGGAATCCTAGTCGTTTGATACGATGTATTTAAAGGATCCCGGATCCCTGCATGGTTTGGAGTAGTATGTGGGCACGTTGAGGACACTTTTATTTTTTTATCAACATTAAAAATCATAAAAAAACATAAACATTAAAAAAAACCGACCTTATATTTTTATGTTAAAAATTACAAAAAATCTAGACTTATTTGTTAAAATTACAAAAAATATAAACAATTTTTAAATGAATCTAAATTTATATTTTACCTATTAAACAATACAAAAACATTATACATACAGTTATAATAATGATAACAGTAATTCTTCTTCATAAAATGTACCTTCTATATCATAAATTTTATAATAAGCAACATTTGATATAAACACTTTTTCAATTGTAAATATTTCCTTAGACCAATTCGTTTTTAATTTATTTCTATATACATCAATTATTGATGTTAATCTAACTCTATTGTACGATATTTAATAAAGACTATGTGGATTAGTGGACTGTATTCTCAAACTTTATTAATTGTAACGAAAAATCGACTTAATATACATATAAAAAAAATATTAATTAATAAATCATCTATGTAGACGGACGGTATGCACCGACCGTGTTATCGCATAGCGCTCGTAATCGACACTGGCGACGCAACGATAGTGGGGCGGGTCGCAGCTCTTTGATACTAATCGCGCGTTTACAAAATGATATAAAGAATATTGGCAATAGTGCCGTACAATACATATAATAAAAGATAGGCCGTCAACATACCGCCCGCCTTGAAATATTCATTTTCAACACGATATACAGAAATTAATAATAAACAATAGAAATAAATTTTTTACGTATCAAACAACACACACAAAAAAAAAAAAATATATATAAACGAACAAATACATTTTTTTTTTTTTTTTTTTAATTTTTAAATACATAATATTATCATGTCAATCTGTGTTGCCTTCGAAAGGCAGCAGACATAATTGTCTTACAGCACGTTTATATACACCGTCGGCTGTTTTGACCTGCACTACCCGTATTATTTTGTCATCACCTTGCTGTGCGTTAACGACGATACCTAATCTCCATTGCAATGCGGGGATATTGTCTTCTTTAATCAAAACCACGGAACCTAATTTGATTTCCGGTCCTTTGCTGCTTGACCACTTGGCGCGTTCCTGCAACTGTCCCAAATATTCGGTGCTCCAACGTCGCCATAGTAACTGTGAACATTGAGTAACTCGGCGCCATCTCGTTAGACGATTTATGGGTACATCTAACAAATTAGGTTCAGGTATAGCGACAAGAGAGTCCCCTACTAGGAAGTGTGCGGGAGTAATACATGTAGGATCAGACGGGTCGGACGATAAGGGAGTTAACGGGCGAGAATTTAAGCAAGCTTCAGCGCGTGTTAGGAGGGTAGACAGTTCTTCAAACGTCATATTTACGTTGCTCAATAATTTGCCTAACAGCGATTTCATTGACTTCACCGCCGCCTCCCATAGACCACCGAAGTGCGGTGAGCGTGGGGGAATAAAGTGCCATGATACACCAACGTCGGTTAAAGCTTTTTTCGTACTATTTAAATGCACTTCTGACTGAAACAATTGACGTAGTTCTTTCAACTTATTGTTCGCGCCGACAAAGTTAGTCGCGTTGTCTGAATATATTGCGGAGCTTCTTCCGCGTCTGTCGAAAAATCTATTTAACGCATTTATGAACGACTGCGTCGTGAGATCGCTAACTAAATCAATATGAACTGCCTTAGTGGCGAAACAAACAAATACACAAGCATATGACTTAATTAACGGGGCTTGACGCAACAGACTGGACTTTATAACAAATGGCCCGGCGAAATCTACACCACATTTAAGAAACGGGCGCGCGGGCTCCACGCGATCACTAGGAAGGTTTCCCATAATAGGCTGTACGGTGATAGGTTTACTGCGGAAACAAATAACACATTTATGTATTATATTGCGTATCAAATTACGCCCGTTTATCGGCCAATACTTCACGCGTATTGCGGCTAATACTGCTTGCGGCCCGCCGTGCATCAAACGCTCATGTTGATCGCGCATAATAAAATTGTAAATGTACTATCAGCTGGCAGCACAATCGGGTGACGGTGTTGTATGTCAATTAATGAGGCATTTTTCAACCGACCCCCGACGCGTATTAACTCGTTCTCATCCAAGAAAGGACGTAGCCGTAATAGCTTACCTTTTGATAATAGGCCGTTACCATTTTTTAATTCACGCAACTCGCTAGCAAAATGAGTGGCTTGTACCATTTTTATTAGCGCCGTCTTCGCGTTATCCAACTCACCGACACTAAGCGAACCACTACATTTTGTACCTTGTAATAACGCATTATTTTTGAAACGCAAACACCATGCAGTTATCCGTATACATTTTGATAACGACGAATAACGATGTAAAATCGTTTCATCTGCTGCCGCAGCTACCATGACGAACGTCTTGTCCTTTTTTGTTTCTATCTCACTAATATTTGCATCGTACTCGTTAAGTGATATGTTCAACGATGATTCTGGCCACTCACAGTCGTTCTGCTGCAACCAGGTAGGACCGAACCACCATAATTCATTTTCAGCCAGTTTTAACGGACAGCAACCTCTTGAAATTAGGTCGGCGGGGTTTTCGCTCGTTTTGACGTGATTCCATTCAGACTGTAATGTACTGTCCTGTATTTCGCCTACCCTATTGGCTACAAAAGATTTATACCTTATAGACTGTGATGCAATCCAAGAGAGAACGATAGTTGTGTAGTGATCACGTCGGCTACAGGTATCAGTAGTCAAGGATGATGTTTGGAAGGTGACTCTTGAGTTAATTACACAACGTAGAATTCTTCTTAATTAGATTAATTGTTTATTTATTGTGATAAAACATATATTTATTTATAACATGAAAGCTGAATGTAAGTTAAGTATTCTGAATGATAGAATAAATTCGGTTTGATTCGAATATTTTCTAAGTTCAAAATATTGTTTATAAGAAATTTTCTAAGTCCAATGAATTAAATTAAACAACAGACTGGCGTGAAGGTGCTCTGGCTAGTCTGGTCAAGTCGCGTCTGAATACAGGCCGTTTCGGGGTCTCTTATATAGTGCTACCCTCTACTCCCCATAGTCTACTTGCTCTTGTCGCTGTTCTCACGGATGTGGTAAAGTTATCTAGATTGACGGAAATGCCACTCGCCCACGTACGAGCTAAATGCGTATCCCATGCGGCTACAGACTTCGATAATTTATATTATTATTAACATTATTATTATGTAAAAATATACATTATAATATTACATTATGACATTGTTTCTTGTAACTTTTGTAATGATGCATAACCCCACATCCTGTGCACACCTATCAACGATCTTTCATAGTCGTCTAACCACATGATTTCGTGTTGCCCTAACGTTAATGATTTCCACGAAATGCTTTCTCTCTTATAATTTACAAAGTTGGTCGCACCCTACCCTATCTTGGTTCGGCTGGTACCTAGTTAACCGTGAACTAGACAATGCGGGACGCTAGTCCATAGCACCTCCCCTATAAAAAATTGATTTATGTTTTTAAAGACAGAAATCAATCAATCTGTGTACAATATAGTTATGTTACATTAATATTTTCACAAGTTCAAACAACTTGTTTACAATACAATTTTCATTAATTTCATATTTTATGTTTTACATTCAATATTACATATGCATGAAGCATTTACAATTATATATTATTACATTTCATGTTTGTCATTTTTGATTACAATAGTATTTTTATTAGTACATTAAAATATATAGTTAGTATTACAATATATATATATTTCCTTTAATATGTTAGTATATTTGGTTAGTGTTAGTTTTTATATTAAGTGTTACTCACCCTTTTATATAATATTAATTCCCATAATCCCATATAATTACATTAAAATATATCATTCCCATATGTTTCCTTATTTCTATGTGAATATAAAGTGATTAAATAATACATTTTTTTTTTTTTTTTTTTAATTAATTGATTAATATAATATGAATAACTTATGTCTAATATTATCCCTTACCACTTTATTATTTCTATGTTATTTACTTAAAGAATATTTTATTTTTATTTATTTAATTATTATTTTTTTTTTAAATTTTATTCTCAAATTCCTTATATATAATATATATATATTATTGTCATTTATTTTATTTGTCATTTTGTTTTACTATTGTTTATTTTAGTGGATTATCATCCATTCAATCTTTGATGCGCGACTCAAAAAACTATTATATAAAAAAAAAGTTTTTCAAGACGAACATGGTGTTCGAATCGATTGTTATTATTTTGATTTTTAATTACCGTTGTGATTTTATCTTTCTCGTGTAGCTCAGATTATAATGATTTTATGTATTTTTTATATAGTATTTTTAACATGTGAACCACTAGAAGTCACAACTATTATTATTCAAATATTTAAAATTCATAATCAGACTTCTAATTGTTCAACTGTCTCTGTTACTCTTTCGTGTAGATACATGCCCAAGTTAAATTACAAGAATCAAACACAGATCCATTCTGATTATAAGATCTCTGTTAGAATTCTCATAATTCGTAATGACTGTACTAATATTCTCTTTTATAGCAGAAATTTAAATATTATATTTAATGATTTTACTAAATTACTTATACTTATTAAAAAAAAATTTAAATTTTATATATATTTAAATTCATTTTTTAAAATTAACCTAAATTAAACTTTATAATAATATTTATTAACTGTTGTAGTAGTATTTTTTTTTCTTTTGTGTATTTACTTTACATTGAATCCTTACGTATTTTTGTTTTTTTTTTTTTAAAATGTCTTATTAGATTATCGTATTTCACTTTCCTTACCATAAAATCAAAAATACATTTTGTCAATTTTACATCAGTTCTTGGATCGTGAGCATACGTTAATCTATGTTTTTTATTACAAACCATCCCGTGTGTTTCCTCTAAATTCAATAGTCTTCCTGTTTTTTTGAATGTACCTATTTCGTACTCGAAGATTGTCCTTTTTGTATTTAAGTTTTCTAATAATATGGTAAAAGTGCCATTGAATTTAGTGTCATAACACGTTATGTTTAATACTGGGAATCTGTTTATGTCTAATCTTTTTAAGACGTTTAAATCCGAATTTCCGTTCCAAAATACTACTACACTAGTTTTGTCTCCTTTTGTGATATAATTTTCAATAAATGACGGACTTAGGTTGTTTAGAGTTGATCTTAAACTTTTGTCTAGTTGTTCTAGGCAAAGCTTTTTGCAGTACTTCTTTGCATTTAAATATTCTTTTTATCTCCTTCTTGGCCAACAGTAGTTCATGATTTTTCATTGGTCGTATTTCGTCATGAAGTGGCAAGAGGAGTGGTCTCCCTTCAAGTTTGCGTACCTTACACTAGTTACACTTGTCCAAACTGTTTGATATTGCTCCTGATATCAACACCATACTCGTCCTATTCACCATTGAAAATTCAATGTCCATTATCACGAACTTGTGTGACCTTTTTCTGTTACAATAAAGTTTCTCTATATAAGTTATTTTAACTTTTAATTTAATAATTATGTTTCATAATACGAGTATAATGGCTTATATTCTAGTTATTATTTACTTAATCTATATTTTGGTTTTATAATTCTAAATTTATAATTTTCTTTTTTTTTTACTCAGGTATTATTTCTTATACCATTATTTAACATTTTATCATCGTTTGGCCAAATCCATGCCCTATCTCTAGTCTCATTGAAACTTTTAAGTGCTGAATTTGCCATTCTTTCGTAAATAACTAATTGTTCTATCGTCTCATCTCCTTTTAGTGTCGGTGGTTGCTCGTTCCAATAGAATATAGTCGCAACACCCACCGGCTTCTTTTTCTTTTCTCCGTTGACACAGATATGCAATCAGTTAATCACGTCTATAACATTCATTCATTTTTTCACTTTTTATTATTCTATTATTTACCTCTAATTTAATGACTATTACACGTTTAGATTATTATACTTTATAATTATTTTTACTATTTTAATTTCCTATATATATTTTAGTGAATTATATTCCTATTGCGTTTAATACTATCATTTCTATTTCTAATTCTAAAGAAACTTCCTATGTGGAAATTTATTCCACTCACTTATTCTAATATTATTATTATTATTTCATATTAAATTTCCGTTACTTCAATTTCTGGTATTTCCATCAATTGTTGCATCGCGTACCTATATCTGTTTCTATCTACGCATTTATATCTATTATGTAGTATTATTATTATTAACATTATTGTTATCAGGAACGTACCTGAAATAACATACATTATGTAACTAAATATTTTATTATTTCCCATTCTGGTATTATCTGTATTTTTTACATCCTTTTTTAAATTTTTTAATTGTATTATATATTTCTGTTCTGTGATATTTTCGTTATTATTATTGGTGGATTCTGTATAACCTAGTTCATATAATTCCGTATTTGTTGTTAAATCATTCTTAAACGTAGTTTGTTCCGTTACTTGTGGTATCGTTAAACTTGAATTATACATCATAGTTGTTATTTTAGCTATGTTATTTGTAGTTAATATTTTATCAATGTTGGTACTATTGCTACTTAATGTTGTTATATTTATTTCCTCTTTATTTGTAGTTATGGTTACATTTTGATTTTTTAGTATATAATTTTCTGGTTTTAACGTTGTATATGTTTGTTTTTGTTTAGATATTATATAATTTGTATAATTGTTTATTAATTTAAATTTTAGGAAATTGTATGTTACTGGTATTTTTATAGGTTCGTATTCCATTCCATCTACACTTTTTATGTACATTGTACATTATTTTTGTAAATAATATGTTAATGGTACTTCTACTAATTCAATGTCAAATAGTGGTGGATCTCTTATCATTATACATTTGATTCGTACTAAAGCTATGTTACATGGTTTTGCTAAAGGTAATTCGAATTCGTCGTCAAATTCACCCGATACATTTTTAATTTTTACATTGTCCTCATAACTATACGAAATTGTTGTTCCCACCACATAGTCTCCAATCGCTGTTTGTTGTCCTTTGACTGCCCATATGATCATTAATCTATAATATTATCAATTTAACTTATTATACTTATTTATATCTTATAATTATTCTTATTTCTAATTTAGTGTTTTTTTTTCTCTCTTTTTTTTTTTTTTTTACAAGTTAACTTTAACTTATTAAATCCCTGCAACGATATCTGTTTATATGTCCGTGATTTTGTGTCACGTCATACATAAATCTCGTTATGTTTCGTATAATTATTTCTAATTCTTCTTCCGAGAAAACTTCGTTTAGCATAAAATTTGCCCTTTTTATGTGTTCAAATAAACATTTAGGTATTTGATTCTTTCCCACAGTACTGGTATCGTGTTCCCCAAGTATAATTCGTTTTTCCAATTCTATCACGAATCTTTTGTTCCTATTCCTACAATTAAAATAATAATTTTTTTTTTTTATGTCAATTTTACTTAATTCTATTTATCTTAAATTTATATATTTATATTTGCTCATTATTATCGTAATATTTCTTTACATCATTTTTGTGTACCGTCACTTGTTTTCTGTTTCGTAAAATAATTATATTTTCCGTGTCTAACACGTCTAAAACTTCATATGGTCCCTTCCATAAAGGACTTAATTTATTTTTTTGTGTATTATCTTTAAGCAATATTAAATCTTTTACGTTATAATTTTCGTTATGCTTTTTTTTATCGTATTGTTTTTTTGATTTTATTTTTCTATTAATTAATCTTTCCCTAGCAACTTGATGTGACAATTGCATTTTGTATTTTAAATCGTAAATATAGTCATCATAATTATATCTAGGTTCCGGATTACACTTTAATTTAACTGGTATATCGATTTCTCTCCCGTATACTAACGCATATGGCTGATAATTTGTCGCCGTGTGTTCCGTTGTGTTGTATACAAACAATGCGTATGGTAATAATTTATCCCAGTTTTTTAAATCTTTATCCACGTAATGTCTTAGATATTCGGCTAGTGTTCTATGTGATCGTTCTAAACTACCGTTTGTTTGTGGATGGTAAGGACTCGAATTTATTTTATTTATTTTTAATAATTTGCATACTTCCGCGAAAATTTTACTAAGAAAATCTGTACCCTGATCTGTCAAAATTGTCTCTGGAAGACCGTGGACACAAACAAATCCTTCTACGAAAGCTCTCGCTACATTATTTGCTGTATGATTTTCAAGAGGTATTGCTAACGAATATTTCGATAAATCGTCCATCATTGTTAAAATATACGTATTTCCTGTTTCAGTGGTTAATAAAAGTCCTACAATATCTAAAAATATTTTTTCAAATGGTTTAGTACTTGTCGTAGTAATGACCATCGGACTTCTATGGTGTTTATTTGTATTTTTGTTCGTTTGACACGAAGGACAATTTTTTATATATTCTTTTACTTCTTCCTTTAAATTTGGCCAATTAAATTGTCTTTAGTAGGGTAAAAAAGCCACTACTGGAACCACCGCCACCGCCACCACCACCACAGCCACCGCCACCACCACCACCACAGCCACCGCCACCACCACCGCCACCGCCACCGCCACCGCCACCGCCACCGCCACCGCCACCGCCACCGACACCGCCACCGCCACCGCCACCGCATCCCACCGCCACCGCCACCGCCACCACATCCCACCGCCACCACATCCCACCACCACCACATCCCACCGCCACCACATACCACCGCCACCACATCCCACCGCCACCACATCCCTCCGCTCCTTGCCCAGCCTTAGGTGCCGCCGTCGGTACACCGCTCCCCGCCCCGCCACCACATCACACCGCCACCACATCCCACCGCCACCACATCCCACCGCTCCCTGCCCCGCCATAGGTGCCGCCGTCATCCGACGAAGATTTATAAATACGTATATATTTTTTATTTTTTATTTATTTATTTTTTTTTTGAGAAAGAAAAGGTACAATATTTGTTTAAGGCAAAAGGTTACAAAAATATATAATATATATTTTTCTAATGTAAAATTGATAGATTAATAAATCATGTTATATATATGTATAGTTTTTTTATTATAATGAATTTTTTATTTAACAATTAATATATAATAGGTGTTAGGTATTAGATTCAATACAAGCTTTTAGTAGTAATTTTTCATCATTTGCGTATTCTTCACCCCAGACAAATCTTTCCAGTGCTTCAAGACAAATATCATCAGCCTCTTCACAGCCCCAAAAGTCGATATCATTTTGTTTATCTATGATAATAGTACATATTTTGTATACTCAATGCATAAAACAATAATAAAATGAACATAATACCGTTTGTTTGTTGTTGGCCAACACAATCGTCAGATTTATGCCTAGCGTCGTTTCTAACCTAAAACAGCATAATATAAAGTTGGTAAGTACTACAATAATATTTTGTCATACTAACTTCGGCAACAGAAATATTGTCTTCCTGGCTTAATAAATGTTCATAAAACACACGTCTCGGTGTATTTGATAGCTAAAAAATATACATAGATTTATATAGATATATAATATCGTATGTATAAATAAACTTGCCATTTCATCAAACTCTCCATTCGCTAAAAAGTCAATGAAGCCCACTGAAACGTTAGGTGTGTTTATATCAGATGCTTGACTGTTGTACGACATTTTAAAAAAAATCTTGGAAACGTTGAAATTTTTTAATGTGTATAAAAAATTATTAGGCACATGAAAAGTATTCACGATGAACGCAAATGATGCATATACTCAGTACCGTGGATTCGATTAACATGACTGTAGTGACCATGTTTGTCTACATTATTTTATTACACGGGGTGTGTGTGTGTGTGTGTGTGTGTGGGTGTGGGTGACACAAAGTCCATGCCGGCATTGTGTGCAGGCATTTGTGACTTTGTGTGGGTGACAGTATGCCACCGAGATGTTTTCGCACACTCAAAATTGCAATTCGACACGTGCACCAGGTAGACAAAGAAGCTGCTATCATTTTTTTTTTTTTTTAATATCCAACACTTAAAATCCCTCCCATTTCAATATGAATGAAAAATAATGAAACATTATCTTATTAAATCAGTATAAGTCGTAATTTGTACTAAAAAGATTTGTGTTATTAAAAGATGTTTAATTTCAAAGTGATATTTTTAAATTTTTTTATAAATACACTAGGATTCGATCGTCGCAATCGTCCTCAAAATGAATTCAATATTCCTTTCTTATTTCAGCCGTAAGTTTAATATTATCATTGTTATTATTATTACTATTATTTCATTAACCATATTTGATGTTTAGTATTGAACCAATCATACCGTCACCACCAATCGATTTAGACCATGTTTTCTGGATGATAGAGCAGATTATAGCCGACGCTAATGCCCAAACAGAAAATACACAACAACAACATTTTTTTATTTCGTGAGTTTTATATTATTATAATATTTTTTTTTTCTAACATCTAAATTATTTATAGTAGTGACGACGAAGAAATGTCAGAAGTGTTTTCTCCAAACATATCATCGGATGAAGATTTGTAATAATAAATGATATTTTAATGAATTTTTTTTATTTTTTCAAATATTATATAATACAAGTTAAAAAAAAAAAACTTAATCTACGGCTTGATTTATATTTCTCTTTTGATATGATTGCCTTTGGTCTGTAGACATCAGGATAAAACTACTCCGGTAAGGCTGATGCTCTTAACCATCCCCTTGCCAGCTGTTCAGTTGCATTAAGTGTCAGTTGGGCTACAAAACACGGCTTTCTTGTTGGTATAGCGTCACTGATTGTCGCCGGATCGATGTGCAGCAAATAGTCTGCCAATACATCTAATTTGGTATTCTTGGGTATTGGCATTAAAGTTCCGAGAGCTCCACAAATTTCACATGCCTGTAGTAATACTTTACCCCGTATTTCATTTATTTTTGTATTAATTACTTCTTGTATGTTGTCCTTTATGTGCAATAAACGAGATACATTTTTTTCACTCAGCTGAATACACTGGTCATCGAGTATGCATTTAATTGAAAAATAGTTGGATACACGGCATTTGACTACCGACACGACCTTGTTTTCGTCTGAATGAAGATACTTTGACTCCATGAACGTTTTCTTCTCGAGAACAGGTACAAGCGATTCAAAAAATTCGGTACTCATTTTCACGCGTTGAGAATTTACGTTAATATGAACAACACAATTCATTAAAGAGGCTGGATCGATCCCTATATTTAAAAACACGTTGTCATCCAAGAAAAAGGTTGAACAGTCAATAAGTTGATTAGACATTATGAAACACTGGAGGTTATAAGCACCAATTCTGAGAGACAAGGCTACACTGAGATTTATAATAAGTACCTATTACGTTTCATGAAAAATTAAAACACTATTAAGCATTTTTTTTTTTTTTTTTTCCTGGTAATACGAGAATGCTGACATATTTTTTTTTTCTCTCTCTTCGTTATATACGGGTATTGTACAGTATCACTGATTTAGTACTGTTTTCACAGTGATATCGCTCTGGTGTGTTTATTGAAATAATAATTCAAAATGTTTAAATGTGATCAATGTGTTTCTGTTTTCTCGCGGAATGATGCTTTGTTCAGGCATATAAAGTACCATAGTAGTACTAAACAATTTAAGTGTACTATTTGTCTAAATAATTTTACTAGAAACGATTCTCTCCAACGACACATGAAAAGTATTCACGGTGAGTAAATTTTATACAATATTAGGATTCTATCGGTGAAAATATTATTTTTATCACTATGCTTATATTATTTTCAACCGCTCGCGAGCGTGTGTGTGTGTGCGCGCGCTCGCGCGCTATATTCCAACCATATAACACTGATTTTTATTTTTCACTTAATAAATTAATACTCGTATAATAAAATATGCTATCCGAGCGTTAAAAGGGGTTTAGTATATACAACCCTACGTACATGATAGTAGTATTTAATTCGCGTTTGAAATAACAGTATTGTTCCATTTTAGGTATTTTAAACAGTAATGCACAGACTATTACAACTACAGCTACAAGTAATGCACAGCCAATTACAACTTCAGCTACAACTACAAGTATGATTTATATACATATTTATAGTTAAATAATTTACATAATTTATATTTTACAGATGATACAACCTTTGAAGATGATGATGATTTTTGTATTGCAGTGTTAGATGAGACCGAAAAAAGTGGCTTATTTGAAAGTACGATACATATTATAATTTTATGACAATATTTATTTGTTTGTTTTTTCAGATCGGTCTAGAATGATTGAAATATCTGATAATATTTACGTCGAGGATATACCACCTGGCTCTTCGAACCAATGTATGTATGTATAATATTATCTTTAGTTATATGACCCGTTTATTCAATTAATTATTTTAGGTACACCCAGGCGAAATCATAAGCGTCCAGTGCCTGAACAATCGAGATACGATGGTATTTATAGTTATAACTTTTTAGTTTTAATATTATACTTATATATATTTTTTTTTTTTTTATGTAGTTAATAATTCCGAAACATCGACCTACAATATAAGAACAAAACGTCGTAGATTATTAGAAGTTTTACAAGGCGGTTTTAATTTAATCAATTCTTCTTTAAACGAGATATGCAGAGAATATTATACAAGAAATTTCGACACCCAATTATTAAATTATAAAACATTTTTAAATAACACTAAACCACATTTAATCCAGTTAATTAACAGTTTTGACGGCGAAATAAAATACAACCTGAAATTGGAAGCGACATACCACAATCCTAAAATTCCCGAATCTGATGAAAACAGGGCTTTCAAAACTGCGGCAAAAGAATTTTTTCTGGCTAATGATATTCACAAACAAATAGAACAAGATTATAATAAATTACTGGAGGAACAGGAAGTGTATAAGTCAAAAGGCAGTGGACTTACACTTAAATCTATTGATGGGCTGCTAGTAGGTGTCTATAAATATATTCCGTTAAGAGGGTCGTCATACATACAACTTCCGAATGACATAAAATTAAAAAAGTGTGTGATTAATTGTCAAAACAGCGATGACATGTGTTTCAAATATTCAATTCTATCTAGACATGTCAATCAACACATTGCTCATAGAGTAGGAAAACATTACGACGATCTCGAAAACCTCTACGATTTTTCTCATTTAATTTATCCGGTAAACTATAAAGACATAAAGAAACAATTTGAAAAATTCAATCCGACAGTTTCAGTTAATGTTTACGGATTAAAAAACGGATCCCGAACAATACAGAACAAACATGCATCAAATAAACCTGATATGACTATCGTATATCCCCTTAAAACATCTACGGAAAAAGATAACCACTACGATTTGCTATTAATATCTAATAACACGAAACATCACTTCTGTTTGATAACCAATTTTTCGAGACTTATTAATAATCAAATGACGTCAAACAAACATTATTCGGAGTATTGCAAAAGATGTTTATCTAAATTTAACAACACACCAGCAAAAACCGCTATTGAGGGCCTGCGTTACCACAAGCAATTCTGCGGGGATCATGAATCAATTTCGCCGATTATGCCAACACCTAACACAAAAGTCAAGTTTGATAAAGTGGAACATACTCAGTTCCACCCGTTCATAATATTCGCTGATTTTGAAAGTATACTAGAAAAAAATAATGCTAATGCAGGTCCTAACACTAAGCTTATTCAAAACCATAATTGTATGAGTTATTGTATACATGTAGTATCAAATAACGTTCCTGAAGCGCTGTTGAAAAAATTTAAAATACCTAGGAAACCTATTGTTTATAGAGGAAATGAAAATACGAGTTACGATTCGATAGCTCTGCGATTCGTGAAAGATGTAACCGAAATTGCAAATCGAATTGATATGCTTTTATGTACAAATATAAGTATTAAGATGACAGCGGATGACATTTTAAAACACTCTAAAGCAACAAAATGTCAGGTGTGCGATAAATCGTTTGTTTTAAACGATGTCACTAAAGTTGAAGATCATTGTCACTTAACTGGGAAGTTTAAGTGTACATTGTGCAGTTCGTGCAACCTTAAACTGAAGCGTCCGGACTTTGTGGCATGTGTGTTTCATAATTTATCAAATTACGATGCACATTTTATCGTTCGAAAACTTTGGTTTGACAATAAAAAAATTTCAGTCATCCCCAACAGCGAGGAGAAGAATATGTCATTCACAAAACATATTAATAACCGGTTTAGTATTAGATTTATAGATTCGTTGAGGTTTATGAGCTCGAGTTTGTCCAGCTTGGCAAATGATTTAGTTGCGGCAGGTCAAGACAAATTTAATGAAACGTCGAAAGTATTCACAAAAGATGAATTACCATTAACAACGCGAAAAGGTTGTTTTCCTTATGAATATTTGAGCGATTGGGGCAAACTAAACGAAACATCTCTTCCGGCCAAACATACATTTTATTCCTCGCTTCAGGATGAGCACATTCCAGACGAAGATTATGAACATGCACTTAAAGTATGGGATAAATTTAAGTGTAAAAATCTGGGTGAATACAGTGACTTGTATTTAAAAATTGACACCCTCATACTGGCAGATGTGTTTCAAAATTTTAGAAATTTATGTTTTAAAATTTACGGCCTCGACCCGGCTTATTATTACACTGCCCCAGGGTTTTCTTTTGCATGTATGTTAAAACATACTAAAGCCGAGATTGAGTTAATATCTGATTATACGATGTTGCTCGCGGTGGAGAAAGGAATCAGGGGTGGAATGACGCAGGCTAGCAAACGATATTCAAAGGCTAATCATCCTGACGCAACCAGTTACGATTCCAATAAAGAACATAATTACATTATATACATTGATGCATGCAATTTGTACGGGTGGTCTATGAAGAAAAAATTACCTTTAAATAATTTTAAATGGTATGAAGGCGACGTTAATTCGGCGTTATCATTGTTAGAACAACTGGATGAAAATTCAAATATGGGTTTGATCTACGATGTTGATGTGTCATATCCCGATACTTTGCACGATGAGCACAATGATTTACCTTATTTACCGGAAAGAATAAAACCTGATGGCAGCAATGTTACAAAATTATTTGCGACGTTCCACGTCAAGAAACATTATGTTGTTCATTATATGGCACTCAAACAGTCAATTTCGGCGGGACTAGTAGTGGATAAGGTACACAGAGTCGTACAATTTAATCAAACTGCTTGGCTTGCACCGTATATAGATAAGAACACAGAAATGAGAAAAAATGCAAAAAATAAATTCGAGGAAAATTTTTTTAAGCATATGAATAATGCCGTAAGTTAAGATAGAACTAATTATTATTATTATTATTAATATGTAATGATTTATTTATTTATTTTTACAGATATTTGGAAAAACGATGGAATCTAAACGCAATCGCAAAAAAATTGAACTCGTCACTGACGCCTTGAGGATGCAAAAACTTGTTAACAAACCTACGTTTAAGGACGTCACAATATATAGTGAAAATTTGTGTGCTGTACACCTGAAGAACATAGAAATATCATTTGACAAACCTATTGCATGCGGGATGGCTATATTAGATATTTCAAAAATTCTAATGTACGACTTCCATTATAATGTCATGAAAAAACATTACAAGAATAATATTTCTTTAATGTACATGGACACAGGTATTTTTATTCTTTGTATATAAATACTAAATATTCAATTACATTATTAATTTTTTCAGACTCATTCGTATATGATGTTGTAACAAACGATTATTACAATGACCTCGCATCCAATCCCGATATATTACATCGCATGGACACGTCGAATTTACCAAAACATCACCCATGCTATCGAGAAGAAAGAAAAAAGGTTCCCGGGATGTTCACCGATGAAGTTGAAGGGGAATTCATTGATGAGTTTGTAGCTCTTAGAGCTAAATCGTATGCCTTTTCAGTGTCTGGTTTAGAGACAATCAAAGCCAAGGGTGTCAAAAAACATGTAATTAAAAATAACTTGACGTTAGAAGACCATAAGAAATGCCTGTTTAATGAAATCGGTCAAGATCCATTCAGAGAAATGTATTCTATACGATCATATAAACATAGAATCCATACTATCTTATCTAAAAAGCTCGCACTGAATTCTTATGACGACAAACGGTATGTGCTCGAAGATGGAATTAACACATTAGCTCATGGTCATTACAGAATCGAGTGACTTGAGCTATATAATATATATCATTAAATAATAATTTAATTATATGTTTTACTCAATATGATGGAGAGCCTACAACAAATAAAAACACGGAGTCTTCATTATATATTTTTTTTCTTTATTTATAAACTTGCAATTTTAATCAATTGAAAATATGTATATAATATATATATATATATATATATAGTGTAATTTTACAATGTCGAAAAAAAAAATTATAATCTTAAAAATTATTAACATACCATTTTTTTAATGCAAATACTTTATACAATGTACATTGTTTTGGATTGAAATCCTTATGAAAAATACAGCATGGTAGTGTTTCTCCGTTCAATTGACAAATCCGTGGACATTCAAAACTTTCAAAGTTGAATACTGTGGCATGTGGCATAAACTCGTTGATAATCTGTTGTTTTTGAGAGCCCTTAACGTAAATTCTATCGAATTTTAACGATTGAAATATTTTCTGTATTTCTCCATACTCTACATCACCATATTCCAACGTTAAACCGTGATATAAACGCTTCAGCCAACTGTTTACGCTTCGACTTTTTGCATCTTGTTTTAAAGATGTATGTTTAAATATCCAGTGTTGGTTGGACCATGTTTCAGTATCTACTATAGACATTTCTTTGATAAAGTACTTGTTGTTGACTCCGAGAATGCACTGAACGTCCAAGATAGCCGACGACATGGTGTGACATAAAATGGAATTTTTTAAATAATAATAATTCGTTGTACCGAACGGATTGACTTCTGAACAACCACTGAAACTATTTTTTAACATCATCCTTATGTATCCATGAATTATGGGAATTGTCAAATCCCACCCACTTGACATATATCTGGTCCCCCTTCTTTCGTACAATTTTTTCAATTAAATAATCATTTGGATAATTGGTTTTAGATAATTCTTCGGTGTAAAAACAGCCGGCTATTGGACCATCATTATAATCGTGTAACTGATAAGTTGGTGGTATTGTTTTATTTATTTTTACTATTGTAAATATTTCTGTTGACCAATTGGGTAAATACCCTTTTGTGAAAACTCCTTTGTGAATGCTTATTCGAACTTTATCGCCGACATGAAATTTTACTTTTCTATTAGTGATTGTACGTTGTTTCAAAGTAACTAGTGAAGGATTTTCGTCTGCATGCAATGGTGTCATCCCAATCGTTCTGTGTTTCGCATTGTTGTAATTATTGATTAGGTCAGGTAAAATTGATATCCATTCTTGTGAACCCAGAGCAGTAAATTCTCTATACATGTTTGTTTTTAAAGTTCGATTAAACCTTTCCACAAAACAGGCTTTTGTCGTGGAATATGTGCTATACTTTTTATATTATGCTTAGTCATTAACATGTCAAACTTTGAATTATAAAATTCTTTGCCATTATCTACCTGCAACAGTTTGGGCGATCTATCTACAAGTATTGTAGACATGGCTTTGGTCACTTCACACCCTGTTTTTGTTTTCAATGGTATGGCCCAGGCGAATTTCGTAAAACAATCAATCACACAGAGAATATAATTATATCCTTTGTTTTTCTTTGAAAGTGGAATCATCTCGACCAAGTCAGCCTGCCACAAATCGTTTTTTCCATACACATTTACTCTTCGCCTCGTATAATTTTTCCTAGCCGGTCTGTGAAGTTCGATAGCTATGTTGCGTTTATACATTTGGTATTTTCCTTGTTATACCAGATTCGTACAGTTCTTCAAAAATAGATAATATTTCGTTTGAAACCCCAGTGTTTCCAGCAGATTGAGAGGCTAAAAGAAGTCGCATCCTATCAACCAGCTCATTTGGGTCATTCCAATATAATAAATTATGTGTTTGTAATTTCACACCCATTCCCGATGGAAATAACTTGCGAATAATTTGTGTATATTTTGTACCACCTTTCTTAATTTTTGCACCGTCCTGTGTCAAATGTGCTGAAGTTTGTATTAGTATTTCTTTATATGTATTAAACATAATAACTCAACAAGTCCAGGCGTTAGCTGATAAGACGTATCTTTGATAATTAATGCGTTGTTTTTGAACTTTACTTCTTCTTGACCTAACTTGCTTTTTCCATTAGAATATTTTTTTAGACCATATATTTTATCTTTTTCCCCTTCTTCTAATGTACGAAAAATTTCAGTCTGGCTATCGGATGCTATATATGGGGTACCTTCAGCTATAATTTTATTATTACCGGCTTCGGAATTTTGTAATTTGTTCAACGGTTCGATTATTAAATTAAATGTTTGCGATACATAAGATTGAATATCAGCTTCACCTCTTTTCAATGCTTCAAATTTACGTTTAATGTTTTTCTTGGCAATAACTAATTCGTTCAACACTGCACTTCTGTCTTCCATGGTTGAGAATGAACTACATTGTTTTATACAACGACAAATGTGTCGAAACCGTGTCGATACTGTCCGTTGTCACGTTCACAGTCTTTACTTATCACGACGAAATTAAATCTCCCCCTACTCCAACACATAGTACAAAACTCTTTAAATTCAGAATAGTTCATATCAGCCGAACAGTGTTCCATATAAACGTGTTTTAAATTAGTATCGTCTTGCTTGAATAATATAATCGTGTTGCTATTATCTCGAATAAGTTGTTTGGGTATGCGAGCGAATGATTGTGCTAGATAGAACACGTCGATATTGTTGTGTCTACAACGCGTGTAGTAAGAACGTACGATATTTTGATTTTCACATAAAATATCGTCAAATATAAAAACAAAATCTGGTAATGCTTTTTCTGGTGGGATAACCTCGTCGTTTTCGTGAAAAGTGAATAACTGAACGCCCTCTACATCTTTTGAAATTTCACAAAGCATTTTATATTTAGGTTGATCGAGTGTTTTTGAGTATATATAAACGTTGTGAAAACGTATACCATTGATGTTAAACTGATCGTCAAAAAGCAGATTATATATTAGAAAACCAGGCTTGGAATAGATTCAAGTCAAAAGACTCTAATTTAAAAGAAAAGGCAGCAGCGCAGTTGGTCACTACTGGCATAAGGCAAAACGAAAAATGGGTGCTGGATGTGGATTCAACGCAGCAGTCAAGGCAGCTAAAAATGTATTTGAAAAAAATATGAAAGAAAAAAACATGATGAAATTAACAAAAAAATGTTATGTGGCAGCTAAAAAAAAATTTCTTAAAAACAGCAAGTAAGCTCGGGTACCTCGTGTTATACCTTTACCGAAAACTGGAGGAATGTTACCACTGGTACCAATTTTTGCCGGTTTATGCGCACTCGGAGCGCTGACGGGGGGTATTGCTAACGTCGTATAGCGAATTCAATAGAAATGAACCTACACATTTGGGCAGAGGTTTATACCTCGCCCCTAATAAAGGTGGCTCGTATAAGATCGAGAAAGGTAAAGGACTATATCTCTCTTCACAAGGAGGTAGTTCGTATAAAAGAAAGGGAGTCCATAAATCTGTGAAGAAAACCGTAAAAAGGAAAAAAAACTAATTACTACGTTACCCAAAAGAGCTTTGTACGATTATGAAATTATAAAACACGCGCACATAATGAAAATACCTCATTTCATCGGAGTGTTTTCCAGAGATAGGTTACCTAAACGTCCTAAGCATAAAGAATCGGCTGTAATCAATTTGGACGTTGAAAAAAGTACCGGAACTCATTGGGTAGCGTATAAGAAAATCGGAAAACAAGTAGAATATTACGACAGTTTTGGAAATCTACCACCACCACTGGAACTACAATCGTACCTCAGCGGATGTAAAATACAATATAATTACACTAGGCATCAACGTTATAACACATATAATTGTGGTCATTTGTGTTTGAAATTTTTATCATGTACACGATAACATTAAACGGTAATTCCAGCGAAATGTCTTGTGATATTTTTCCGCCGTTAGAAGTACAAAATACCTCTCAGCTGTGTCTTTTAAGCCTGCAAACACATAATTCTATACCAAACGTAGAACCGGATTGCAATACAATAGGTTTTCACGATTCACTCGGAAAATGTGTGACTGTGACTATACCTACGGGATCGTACGAAATAATTAACTTGGAGTCGATGATTCAAAAACTATTACCGAATCATGTTACTTTGTTTCAAATCAAGGCCGATGGAAGCACATTGAAATGCTCGATGACGTGTAGTCATGATGTTGATTTCACTATTGAACTGTAACGAGCTGTGACTTTATCTATATTTACTTATGAGTCCCTGGTAGTAATATCATAATAATAATGCTGGAGAGCAGCGGCGTAGTGCTAATAATAGTCATAATACATCTGACACTATATATCTCACTACTCATATAAATATTCTATAATATATTATATATAAATAGGCCACGCAGGAATTGTGTGTTTTACGGAGATCGTGTTACAATGTTTTATATAAGGAACATCCGGTTAACTGTCCGTGTAACCACAAGCCACAGTCACACGCACCATATATGGCCATGAGAGTTACGTAACATAGATATGACCACTGGAGTAGGGACTAGGGATTTCTCTACGAGAGGAGCTCGTAGACCGTACGATAGTCAGACGAACTTACCAACGACTAGCGACTGGAAGCTGAACACACTAGAAGTCACATCTCGTTATTACCATTAAATTAATTAATTGAACTTAGTCATTTTTTTCAATATTATTAATTATTGGACTTGTAATAAATAAAAATATTATTCAAAAAACATCAAGTGTTGATTATTCCATTCAACTTCTTGACAATCCTAGAAGGGCTCGTTACAATTTGGCGCTGTGGACAGGGTTGTTTCAAGAGGAAAAAAGAAGAATACTTAGAATATTTTTGAAATTATTTTCGAAAATTTTTCTTCTTTCTACTTCTAACGGAGGTAATTCCTATCCGATCACTGTGAGAAGACAGGCCATCTTCCCACGACTCCGTGAAAACGAAAACCCAGCAGTAGCAGTCAAGGAAAATCAAGAAATAAGAATGGCATCATCATCATCATCCGTCAATTCAATCGCTTTGGTGTGAGTATTAGAATAAAGTTGTGAAAATTAGTTTGTTCGTCTCCTATGGTATTATTGACCATAGTATAGTTTTAATTAAGGAATAAGATTGGGGAATAAATAATAATATTAGTTAAAAAATATAATAACAGGAAAACAATTATAATAATAATTTATTAAATTAAAAATTTTTTTTTTAAACGTTTTATTGAAAATAAATAAAATTCTAAATTACGCAAATTTAATTTAAACTTCTACGCTAAATTTTTAAAATACTTTTAAGTATACTTTTAATACTTTAAATAATTTAAATATTTTAATAATTAAATTTAATTTAACATAATATAAAGAATTAAATAAATAATAAAATAAAAAAGAAAAGTCAAAAGTCAAATTAAAATAAATATAGTAATTAAATTAAATTAATTATTTAAAACAAGTTTAAATATAACGAAATAATTAATGAAATAATTTTAAAACTAATAAAATATAGTTCAACAAATTGTAAAATTTATAAATATAAGAATTTATAAAGAATATAAAGAATAATATAAATAATATAAAGAATTTTAATTCGTTTGCGTATTTATTTTTATTTTAAAAAATATAATAATAAAATTTTTTATAGTGTACACTGTACACTAAAACATAAAATAAAAATAAAAATAATTTTTATTTATTTCCCTAGTTAACAATTGTTGTAACATCGAATTGAGAATTTATAATTGAGAGAATTTAATAATAAAGAATATTGTGAAATTGAGAATTATTGTGAAGAATTTATATTTTTTTTTAAAGGCCGTGAAGTAAGTCCTTATATTTTGTGAATTTATTTGAAGACAGTTGAAGTCTGTATTTTTGATTTTTATAGGCCGAGTAGTAAGTCCTAATATTTTGTGAATTTATATATTGAAGTTATATAGGCCGTGAAGTAAGTCCTGATATTTGAGAATTTTTTTTTAGACAATTGAAGTCTGTGTTTGAATTTATTATTGTAGGCCGTGAAGTAAGTCCTGTTATTTTGTGATTTTTTTTTTGAAGATAAATGAAGTATATTGTGAATTGTTTAATTGGAATTAATTTTATAAGGCCGGAATAAGTCCTTTTTGTAGAAATTTTGTGTATTATTGAGATTTAAATGAATTAAAGAGAATAATAATAATAAAGCCGTAATAAGTCCTTAAGTAAAAAATTTATAATTGTGAGAGATAATAAAAGAAAATAATATATATAAAATAAATAATAACGAATATTGTTATGTGTAGGAATTTATGAGTTTAATAATTTTGAGTTGAATAAAAAATTATATATAATTAAATATTATTTAATATAATTAGTAAAAATAAATAAATAGGAAATAGAATTAATAATTAACTAAAAATACATCCAATCGTTTCAGGAACGCTCCCAAACACATAACGCAATCGTGCAATTTAAACGATAACAATAATATCAAAACCCTAGCCTATACTGTTGATCACATAATTCCCCAAAATCAAGATCCAATTCATATAACTCCAAACTCAAGCAACGCTCCAACCTATGCCGAAAAACTTAAAAAAAAAAACATTCATCATCAAAAAGAAGAAATTAACAACTCTAATATCACCAATGAGCTTATAAAGTCATTAATGCCATTAATTAGCTCACTCATCTCACAGATTATTAAAAAAGTTATCGAAAATCTACCTGCTCTACTAAACAATATTAATGTCGTCTAATATTATAAATAATTCTAAGCTAGTCATCATAAATTGGAATGCCAATGGAATTAAACATAATCGTAACACATTCGCAGCGTTCTTATCAGCACATAATGTCGATATCGCGTGTGTAAGCGAAACACACCTAATTACTAGTGATAAAATTAAATTTAATGGGTACACCACTTATCGCAAAGATAGGCTAGCAGTACGTCCTTCAGGCGGTGTCGCTATAATAATTAAAACTAAAATTAAACATCAACAATCATATCTACCCTCATTACAAACTCTTGAAGCAGTAGCAATATCTATTTCAATTAATCACTCAATCACAACAATAATTAGCGCATACCAATCGCCTAGCTTTCAAATGTACACTAATGACTTTGAAAAAATTTTAAATAGCTATCAAAGAATTTTGTTAATAGGCGACCTAAACTGCAAACACACAACGTGGAACTGCAAAGCTACAAATGCAAACGGACGTAAATTATTCAAATATCTCTCAAATAGCTCCACGATCATGTGTGCTCCAGATACACCTACCTACTTCCCATATGATCAAAACAGAAGTTCTGATATTTTAGACGTAATTTTACAAAAATCGATCCGTTTTTCTATTAACCAAAAACCACTATTTGAACTCGATTCAGACCATTTACCTGTAAAAATTACAATAGATGCGTCTGTATCATTTTCAATACCAACCCGCAAACTCATCACTGGGAAACCAAATTGGGAAAAATTCAAACAACATATTACTCAAAACCTAATTATTCCTAAAAACATTTTAAACATTTCCAACGCAGATAATGCAGTAAAACATCTTCGCGAAATCATCTGTCAAGCGGCCAATACATGCTCAGCAAAACCAAACACGGAAACCAATTATAGCCCTAATCAACTTCCCCATTCAATATTAAAATTAATAAAATCAAAACATCAAACGAGTAGACTCTGGCAACTACATAGACTACCACAAGATCGAGTAAAATTAAATTACCTAACAAAAAAGGTCAAAAACTCACTCGAAGAACACAGAATTAACTGTTATCAACAATATTTATCTACTATACACCCAGCAGACTCCAACTTATGGATTGCAACCAAAAGATTAATAAAACCGAATTCCAATGAAATCCCCCCCTTGAAAGCGGGAGATGCTTATCTAAATACAGAAGCCGATAAATGCGAATTGTTTGCTCATACTCTTGAAAATTCTTTTACATTAAACAGCTCACTAGATAACTCTACAAACTATCTAGTTCAACAAAAACTAAGCGAGCACGATATTCATCCCCAAAATATGCTGCCATACTCAAGCCCCAATGAAATCTTAGATATAATCAAAAAATTACCAAAAAGAAAAACACCCGGACACGATTTAATCACTAATACTATTCTAAAAAATCTACCCAGAAAAGCAATAACATACTTATCCATCTTATTCAATTCCCTAATAAAAATCGGGTACTTTCCTGCTGAATGGAAATTGGCTACAATAATATTGTTCAAAAAACCAGGTAAAGATAACTCAAACCCCATAAATTACAGACCTATAAGCCTTCTGTCCTCAGTATCAAAAATATTTGAAAAAATTATTCACTCAAGGCTTACCAGTTATTTAAATGCAATAAATGCTATTCCGCATTTCCAATTTGGATTTAAATCTCACCACTCCACTACTCAACAACTTTTACGACTAACGGAGCATATAAATGATGGATTTGAAAAAAAACTACACACAGGTGCTGCCTTCTTAGACGTAGCCCAAGCCTTTGATCGCGTATGGCATGACGGACTCTTATATAAATTAAAAACATTAAACACTCCCACTGCAATATATTATCTAATTAAATCCTACCTCTCTGATCGCTACTTCAAAGTTCGAATCAATGATACTACTTCGGAAACAAAACAAATCAACGCAGGTGTACCACAAGGTTCAAAAATTTCACCATTACTTTTTAATCTATACGTTTCGGACTTCCCTACAACGAATAATACTGAAGTAGCACTATACGCTGATGATAGTGCTATATACTCAAGCGCTAAGGACGTTGAAACATTAACACAAAATATTCAAGCCCACTTGGATGAAATCCAAAAATGGGGAGAAAAATGGAAAATTGCATTAAACCCTCAAAAGAGTACAGCGGTACTCTTCTCCAACCGGCGCCCCAAAACTCCTGAAAATTTGAAATTGAACGGTAATAGTATTCCTTGGTCACCAAATATCAAATACCTCGGTGTAATCTTGGACAGGAAATTAACCTGGAATCCTCATATCACCTCCAAATTACAACAAGGCTACCAAAGACTAAAAGTTCTATACCCGTTGATTAACCGTCAAACTGCATTAAGCTGGAGATGCTCTCTTATGCTATATAAGCAAATACTACGACCATTACTTCTTTACGCATCCCCTGTGTGGGGAAATTGTGCAAAAACCCACATACATAAAATACAAATCTTTCAATCAAAAGTTCTGAGAACCATTTCTAATGCCCCATGGTTTGTACGCAACGATGCACTTCATCAAGACTTCCAGCTACCCACAATAGTTGAGTTCATAAAAAAATCAGCAATCAACTTCTTCGGCCACATCAACTCTGCTCACAGTGCGAAATATTACAAACTAAGTGTCCCTCCTTCTGTACGCCGACTCAAGCGTGGACGTCCCCACGACTTGTTGCTATAACGCCTATAACTAATTTATTTAATTTAATTTAATTTAATAAGAAATTATAATATTATTATAATATTACATATATGTAGTCATTTGTATCTTATATCACTAATGTATTTTTTTTTTTTTTAATTGTTATTTATTTTCTAAATGTTAAAAAAAAAAATGTTATTAACAGTAAGTTAAGATGACATTCGTCAGTAAAACTTTATGAATAAAAAAAAAAAAAAAAAAAAAAAAAAACAAGTAGCGTTAAATTTGGTAAGAATGAGAAATAATGAGGACGTTAGTTCTTATGCACATAGGGTAGAACAATTATATTTTAATTTATGTGTAGTTAGTACAAAAGACAAAACGCCTGAGCAATCTACCGTAATAACTGACCAATTAAAGGAACAAACATTAGTAGTATTTTTAAAAGGTCTAATTCCAAGTTTAAGAACGATAGTAAAATCACGTAATCCTCCTACACTTGAATCTGCTATGCAGTTAGCTAAAGAGGAGGAATCCGAACTTACATCCGATTATGACGCGTATCAGTATTATGGGAACAATAACGCGCGAAATGGAAATGATAATGGTGGAAATAATAGGCGAAATAACAATAATTTTGAAACATTTAATAATAGGTACGGACATAATAATAACAGAAATTTAAATAATAGTAATAGACATTTTAACACTAATAATTATCCGCGACAATCTTATAATCAAAGACCGAACAACAATTTTATTAGACCACAATTTAATCAAAACCAAAATTTTAATAGACTAAACAATAATCAGAATCGAAATAATTTTAATAATAATAATAGATTCCCACCACGTAATAATAACTATAATCGCAATAATAATAATTATCCAAATAATAACGTATTGAGTAATATAAGCTGTTACCAATGCGGAGGAAACCATTACGCACGGGATTGTATGCGAGCGCGAGGTATAAATAATACGCGTAATCCGAATGCACATAATAATTTTACGCGACCAGCAATAAATCATAATACTGGAGTTGTAAAATGTACATATTGTAATATAGTAGGTCATGATATATCGAGATGTTATAAGAAACTAAATTCGGAACAAACTAATAATTTTTCGGGAAACTTAAATCGATCGAACGAGGCAAGTGGCGCTCGCCCGATAAATTTAATAGCCGCTGTCGAGGAACAAGATGCTTATACTTTGTAACTGTTATAAATGATAATCATGTGTCATGCCAAAGTGTTAATATAAAGAAAGAATTTATAGAGTTACTTTTAGATACTGGAAGTGATGTTAATTTAATAAAATTTAGTACTTTGATACCAGATACACTAGTACATGAAAATAAAAAAATTTATTTAAAAGGAATTAATGACAAAATTGTACCAACAGTAGGTTTAGTAAAAATAATTTTAAGATTTGATGATATTAATATAGAAACTGAGTTTCAAGTAGTTTATGATTCGTTTCCAATACCTAAGGATGGTATTTTAGGACAAAAAATTTTAATAGAGAATAAAGCAATTATAGATATAGCTAAAAATTCGTTAGTTATAGATAATGATAGTAATGATAGTTTAATTAATGAAATAAATAAAAATGAAATGAAATTTGTATTAAAACCACGAACGGAAACCGTTGTGGCAGTGCCTATTGCAGACCCAGCTATGGAAAATAAAAATATTATAATACACAAACAGGAACTGATAAAAGATGTATATTGTGCGAATATAATAGGGACCGTGGAAACAGGAAGGGTCATGGTTAGTTTATTAAATGTGTCCGAACTTTCACAAGAAATAGATACGAATATTATGAATAAAATATTGTATGAAACCGCAAACAATTATAACATACACGCGATAAAAACCGAAATTAATAATGATAATCGTGTAAATAAAATTTTAAATCTAATACGAAGCGATCATATGAGTGATGAGGAAAGGCAAACGATATTTAAAATATGTGAACGATACGCAGAAATATTCTATTTAGAAGGAGATCGATTATCTTTTACAGATGCAGCCGAGCATGTTATTAATTTAAATATTAACCAACAACCGATTTATCAAAGACCTTATAGGTTACCTTACTCACAACAGACAGAAATAAGAAATCAATTAGATAAAATGGAGCAAGATGATATTATAGAACCTTCTAGTTCACCGTGGAACGCACCACTCTTGTTAGTAAAGAAAAAGGCAGACGCCAGTGGAAAAGAAAAGTTTCGTATTGTAATAGACTTTAGAGCTCTGAATCAGGTCACTTTAAATGAATTTCATCCTTTACCGAACATTACGGAAATATTAGATCATTTAGGACAATGTCAATTATTCAGTGTCATTGACCTTGCTTCTGGATTCTATCAAATTCCTTTATCTAAAGCTTCACGTGAATTAACAGCCTTTTCAGCTAATAACGCGCATTATCAGTTTAAACGAATGGCAATGGGAATGAAAACTAGCCCTGCTACGTTTCAAAGGTTAATGGATAACGTATTGTCTGGAATAATTGGAATAAAATGTTTAGTATATCTTGACGACATAATAATATATGGGAAAAATTTAATAGATCATAATAAAAAATTAATCGATGTGTTCGAACGATTACGATTGCACAATTTGAAAATACAACCTGATAAGTGTGAATTTGTAAAGCGAGTGTGTTTATATTTAGGTCATGTTATATCGGAAACAGGAATAAGACCGGACCCTAAGAAAATTCAAGCTGTTTTAGACTTTCCTGAACCTAAGAATGTTAAACAAATTAAATCTTTCCTAGGATTATCAGGATATTATAGGAAATTTATTGAGAATTATAGTAAAATTGCTAAACCAATAACGAATTTATTAAAGAAAGATGTAAAGTTTGAATGGAATGAGGAGTGTGATAAAGCTTTCGGTAAATTAAAACATGCATTATGCACTGAGCCTGTATTACAATATCCCGATTTTACTAAAGAATTTATTTTAACGACCGATGCCAGTGGAAAAGCATTAGGTGCAATATTATCACAAGGAGAAATAGGAAAGGATTTACCTATAGCATATGCTTCTAGAACCTTAAATAAAAGTGAACTTAATTATTCTACAACAGAACTTGAATGTTTAGCTATAGTATTCGGAATAAAACAATTTAGACCATATCATTATGGGCGAAAATTTACAATTTTGAGTGATCATAGACCGTTAGCTTGGTTATTTAATTTGAAAGATCCGTTATCAAAGTTAGCTAGATGGCGAATACAGTTAGAACAATATAATTATGTAATAAAATATAAACCGGGAGTACAAAATGGAAATGTAGATGCTTTATCGAGAATGTACACCATAAATGAGATAAAAGAAGAGAGCTATAATAATTTCTTAGAAAAATTCGAAACAACGTTGATAACAAATAGTAATGTTAAGGAAGTAAATGGAGAACTATTAGAGTCACCAAACGAATATCATATAGTAACTGAAATCGAAAAATATTATAATTTTAGAACAGGAATTAATTACGAAATAAAACAGAAGTATGGAGATCATATAATTTTAAAATCTAATAAAGACGTAGGTGAAGTAACAAAGGTGAAATATAACGATAGATTTATAATATTTTTAATAACCAAAAGTAAAACTAAACAATTAACTACATATGAAAATCTATATACTACACTATTAAATTTAAAATATTTCAGTGAAAAACATTCTTTAAATAAACTTATAATGAACCAGTTAGGAAGAAAAGATGGATTAGAATGGACGAAGGTTAGAGCTATGATCCGATATATATTTAGAAACACAAAAATAGAAGTATTAATATGTTCAAAATTAGAATATACTGAGGAAGAAAAATTAACTATATTTAAGCAATTTCATGACTCTATTTTGGGAGGACATGCAGGAATAGGCAAAACCATTAAAAAAATACGACGGCAATTTAATTGGCCAGGACTCAAAGTTGATGTTAAAAATTATATTAAAAAATGTGAATCTTGCCAGAAAAATAAAGTAACAAATAGAAAAATTAAGCAGCCTATGGTGATAACTTCCACAAGTTCAAAACCTTTTGAAAAAATATTTTTAGACATAGTAGGACCTTTAGTCACAACAGCATCAGGGAATAATTATATTTTAACTATGCAGGATGATTTAACAAAATATTCTTTAGGTGTACCATTACCTAATCATACAGCAAATACAGTTGCTGAAGCTTTCGTAATAAATTTCGTTTGTATTCATGGAATACCAGAAACTATACTAACAGATCAAGGAACTGATTTTCTTAGCAAAACATTTACAGAAGTATGTAAATTATTAAAAATTAATAAAATAAAAACTAGCCCGTATCACCCACAGACCAATGGAAGTTTAGAAAGATCGCACAGAACTTTAGCAGAATATTTAAGACATTATGTAGATAAAGATTTAAATACATGGGATCAGTTAATACCTTATGCTTTATTCGTATATAATTCAACAGAACATACATCTACAGGTTATCAACCCTATACATTACTATATGGAAAAGAATTGAATATTCCAGTAAATTTGAAAAATAACCCAGAACCCAGATATAATTACGATGATTATCTATATGATCTGAAACAAAAGATGCAAGAATCGCATAAAATTGCTAAGGAAAGATTAATTAAAAATAAATTAAAATCTAAAACAAAATATGATACTAACGCACATAGTGAAGAATTACATGTTAAGGATTCTATATTATTAAGAGATAATACGCAGAGAAATAAATTGAATTCTTTATGGAAGGGACCATATGAAATTTTAGAGATATTAGATACAGAGAATATAATAATACAAAGGGGAAGAAATAAGGTTACTGTGCATAGAAATGATGTGAAAAAATATTATGAAATTATAAAGTAAAATTAACTGAGTTGGTAAAGAAATAATATTAAGAGTATAGAATATAATTATAAGAATATATTATAAGTAACATAATGAAGTAAGATAAAGATAGGTATTACAGGGGAAGAATAGAGTAAAAAAAAAAAATTGATATTTAAAAATTAATGGGAAATAAATTATTATTTTAGGGAAAAACAAAGAAAATTCTTATTGGAATTGGAATTGGCTATTGGAGGAGAACCTCACTGTATTAATATTTTAGGTCCGGATGAGTTACCAAAATGTTTATTGAGGCATATAAGTACAGCAAATCATAATTTACTCGAACCATTTTCTAGAACCAAGATGAGAGACTTGAGAGAGTATACTAGAAATATTGCACGATTTTTACATGATATGACAGAAAACAGGGGTTGGTTAGATTATTCATGTTGTGAAACTTTAATGGATTTTATGGAATTCGTACAAGAACCTAATTATATACTAGAGTATGAGAGAAATGATTAATTTAAAAATTGATATAACATTATAGATTATTGGTTGTAATGGCAGTCAGAGGACAGAAAATAATCAATGAAGTTATGTTGGGAACAACTGTATATTATAAGTATGATGGGTATGTCACGATTAAGAATGTATCGGGTGAATCAGACGATGAAATTGTATTATCTAATGTAAGCAATTGTAACATAGACTCATTACGTATAAAATGTACTCTGATAAGAGATCCGCCGGTGTTTTTAGCAACACTAGTAGATATACCATTAACATATTATATGCAAAAATCTTGCGTAATATACATAAAGAGTAAAAATGATACCAAATATGAACCTATTAAAATGCCAATAACATATAACTTTCTAAAATTTAGAGAAGCAGATAATGCATTAAATGAAACAATAACTAAACTTGATAATCAAACTACCAATAATGATACAAATAACAATAACAATGTTCAAACAGAATCCAATTTCGCTACTACCAATTTAATTAAAATTAATAAAACCAAGGTTTATACATCAAGTACAATATCTGTAGTTACGCATGAAATAATGGAGTCGCAAGAAATTGAAGGTATTACCAGCGAAAGAGCAAAGAATAATGAATTAATAAGTGTTGAATGTAGCACGGAAATAGCAAAAAATAATATTGTATATGATACTACTATAAACATAAATGATAATGAAATGAATACAATGGATTTAACTGTAGAGAATAAAACTGAAAATAAAACTAAAAACAATTATGAGGTAAATTATGTAGTATACGTTGTGTTTGGGATGTTTATGATGACAGTTATAGTTGTGACAGTAGTTACAATATGTGAATATAAGCGTATAACCAGAAATAGGCAATTGACGCATCAATCATATGTGTTATCAGATATGGAGGATATAGAGTTGTAAAATTACTGTAACTAGTCATTTAAAATATAATAAAATATAGTAAATATAATTAATATGAGTATAAGAGTAGTATAATAAGAGATCAAATATTAATGTGAAATAAGTTTTAATGTAATTTAATATGATTAAGTGATTGAGAACATAGATACCATTAAAGGTGTATGGATAAAATGAGTTGGAGAATTAGTATATTTAAATATTGGGGACATGTATAGATGACCTATAGTAAACATTATACATGTTACCATAAAGATTTATATTTAATTGTGAATGTCATGTTAAGGGATTGTATTTAATAATAATTATTACAATTATTTGTTGACATTATTTATGTAGGTTATTCTGTTTGACAATCATTCAAGGACAACCACCATATAATAATGAAGAATTTAAAAACGAAACCAGTATATTCTACGAAAATCAAGGCGAAATGAGAATTATAGGGGCACATTGGGAATTAGTCACCTATGTACCTTTAGTTAATTATGATGATAGATATAATCAGTTAAGGAATGAAATTTTGAATATGACAAATCATTGCACAGATAGGTTAAGAGAATTTGAAATATGTTCAAGATTTGATAATATCTTAAAGACCACGTTTTTGGAAATAGCATCACAAAGGGAACAAATGTATGAATCAATTGGGAGAATTGTTAATGATAATACGGATAAGGATTCGGTAGCTACTATTAGGAGACGTCGAGGATTAATAAATATAGTAGGTACTGCAATGAAAACATTATTTGGTGTATGTGATGATGACTGTACCAAAGAGACCAATGAGATAGTAGAAAAAATTGAGACTAGTAATGTGAATATGTTGCATATATTAAAGAATCAAACCACAGTAGTAAAGTCAGCTGTGCAGGGAATAGGAAGTGCATCAAATGAAATTAACAAATTATATATAGAATTGGGTGAGAAACAAAGAACTTTATATGATAAACTAAATGAATTAGCAAATCATACCCATACGATAGAAACACTTGTATTGAGCAATCGCATACATAGTATTTTTACTGCATTGCTTACACAATTTTCATATGAAACAACAACAATAAGTGCAATCATTACAGCCGCAAGAACGGGTGTTCTGCATCCAAGTTTAGTTACCCCTAGGGAATTAGTAAAACAATTAACGCAAATTAAATTAAAATTACCACTAAACTTGAATTTACCAATGGGAACTCAATCAAATGAAATTCATGAATTAAGTAAAATAACTAAGATGGCAGTGTATTATAGTGGGAAGCAGATTGTATTTCTTATTAGGATACCATTAATAACCGAAATCGAATTAACTTTATATAAAATTTTACCAATACCTCATAAATATAATCTGAATCATAGCATAGTGCTAAAACCTGAATACCAATATGTAGGGATAACTCAAAATAGAAGGCAATTTACAACATTTACTGAAACTCAACTATTAAATTGTATTGAAACTGAACTATTCAGTATTTGTCCAGAATTTCAGCCAATTCAACATGAATCAATGCGACAACCATGCGAGGTGTCATTATTTAAAAATCCAGATATATTACCAAATTCTTGTGAGGCAGGTGTAATAGTTATAACAAAAAATATTTATCATAAATTAAAATACGCTAATGCATGGATATATTCAACTACTAATGATACATTAACTATAACATGTCAAGGGGGAAAAGAGCCGCACATATTAAAAATTAAAAACCAAGGATTAATAAAATTAAGACAAGATTGTAGAGCCTATGCTACTGATATAGTATTAAATCCTTCAAGGGAGATAAAATCTAAATATTATATAAATTTTATACCGACATTGGGAATAGGAAGTTTAAAATTAAAAATACCAAAACTTAATTCAATAGAAATACCAAAATATAAACATAAGACAGATTTATTAAGGTTAGATAGTGTTCATGAATTAGCTCATTCTCTTGATGACATAGAACTTATGGTAGATAACGAACTAGAACGCCAAAGAGGTAATCTAAATGAAGATCATCATTATTTAATATATATAATAATAGGGTTATTATTGTTTTCATTAATTCTTATATTGATGTTGTATGTATTGTATCGGTGTAATATGAGTGTAAATAAGGCTTATACTAGAGGAATAAGGAAATCGGTAAAACCACATGAAAAATTTAGTTATGAGGTACAAGAGTTAAAGGGTAATAGTACATTTTATGATAACAATGTCAGGAAGCCAACTACTAGACAACTTAATTTACATGCCCACGATTTACAAGGACCTATAGTGCAAAGTAAATCGTGTGGAGAAGGTGAAGTAAAAATTGAAAAAGAAACATCAGTAGAACAAATAACTGATACTCCTGATAGGTTATCTATTACTAATAGTTTTCCACCAATATTAACTAAATAAAAAAAAAAATGAATTACAACAATTTGTTAATACTAGAATTAAGATTAGAATTGATTGTTTAATGATATATATGTATAAATTTGTAGAAAGAATACACATACGTTCGTAATAATGGATTTCGAGTTTTCCATGATACATCGAACAAGTATGGTTTTAATATCAGGTGCAATTTCAAACAGTTTAGACCGATATAAGATAAGGAAGCTTGAAGGTAGACCATTGTATTTACCAGTGAATGAAGAAGTTAGACCAATGAAAAATTCGGAAATACAAGTGGCACAAAAGGAGATCCGTAGGATTTTTAAGTGTAAAACTGAACTATGGGATGCTTGCTTGGACCAATTGAATAAGAGTCTGAGAGCAGATGTAAACAGTCTAAATGCAGATTATATTAAGAATTATATTTTAAAGGACAATAAAATAAATATATTAGTTGTGTGGAACGGTAGTTCAGATAAGGTTATTTTAAAGAAATTAGGTATCATCGAATTTCCTATGATAAATTTAACGTGTTATGATAAATATTTTAATCAACAATTTGTAATACAGATAGTGAAATCAGATACTAAGCAGATATTATTCGAGGTGGATGTAGGAACTTTCGATAAGAAGGGAAGATTACTAAATCTAGAAGAAACTCATGGATTAATATGTACAAAGAACCATAAATTAACTTATGCTCATGACCCTCGTACAGACGTAATCTTAACTAAATGTATATTTGATTTCATGGTTAGAAAATATAAATATGAAAACCTCATAAGTCATTTTTTGTAAAAAAATAATAGTATAAAAATAATAATAGTATAAATAAATAAGAATAAACAGATAACATTTAAATAAAATAGTAAGAATCAGTAAATTAATCATAATGGATAGGAACAATCAATTATTGCAAGAAATAAATATAAATTTAGCTATACAAACACACATTAATCCAAACCAAGGAGAATGGTATAATTTTACAACTTGTTTTGATTATCATATAATAACTGCAAATGAATCTATATTAGTACCGTATGAAGATAAAGAAATTTTGAAAATAATAAATTCTATAAAACGATTTTTAGTAGATATGATGATAAATAGAAATTTAAATAATCCTATATGTATGGAATTAGCCAGATTTATAGAAAGGGTGCCAACCGCCACTGATATGTTATTCTATGAAAGATAAAATAATTAATCATTTTAGACAAATAATTATGAATGGTCAATAATATTAAGAAAAAATTTTATAATTTACTAATCAAATTATTATTGTAATTAAAGGAAAATATTATATGTATTAACTAACAAAACTATTAATCAACTATTATTGTATAACAAAACTTATATATCATTGTAAAAATATATATGACATTATATAATTATTATACTAACAAAATATTTATTGTAATTAATCAACAAAAATATATATATAAAAATATGTAATATGTAATATGTAATATGTATAAACATATGTAATCTGTAATTTTATAATATTATCAACAATAATTGTAAACTTTGTAAACTGGATAGTTTGATATCTAGTCATATTATTGAAATTGTAACAATGAATTTTAAGCTTTTTGTAGTTCTATGATGTTATAGCCCTACAAAAACCTTTTTTTTAGCGGTGAGGTGTAACGAGCTGTGACTTTATCTATATTTACTTATGAGTCCCTGGTAGTAATATCATAATAATAATGCTGGAGAGCAGCGGCGTAGTGCTAATAATAGTCATAATACATCTGACACTATATATCTCACTACTCATATAAATATTCTATAATATATTATATATAAATAGGCCACGCAGGAATTGTGTGTTTTACGGAGATCGTGTTACAATGTTTTATATAAGGAACATCCGGTTAACTGTCCGTGTAACCACAAGCCACAGTCACACGCACCATATATGGCCATGAGAGTTACGTAACATAGATATGACCACTGGAGTAGGGACTAGGGATTTCTCTACGAGAGGAGCTCGTAGACCGTACGATAGTCAGACGAACTTACCAACGACTAGCGACTGGAAGCTGAACACACTAGAAGTCACATCTCGTTATTACCATTAAATAAATTAATTGAACTTAGTCATTTTTTTCAATATTATTAATTATTGGACTTGTAATAAATAAAAATATTATTCAAAAAACATCAAGTGTTGATTATTCCATTCAACTTCTTGACAATCCTAGAAGGGCTCGTTACTATATCGAAAATATTAGGGTTTGAGAATAAAGTTTATTCTGCCAAGACACTACACGAATCTGAACGGATAGTCAACATAATGAAAGTTAACTGTATAAAAATAGATTGCAATCTAATTTCTGGTTCATTCAGTAATGGTATACCGAGCCAGACTATACACGAGTTTTTCCCTTCTTCGCCGCCTGGACATAAAATCATAGAAGTCCCAAAACATTTAGTTTTCTACCGGCTTAATTCTTCGTCTATAAGTAAAGTGAATATAGTACTAAGAGATCAAGATAATAATTTGATCAATTTAAGAGGGGAGCCAATCACAGTTCGTATACAAATTAAACATTAAAATGGCTATTAAGTTCAACAGCTATATAAAAAGAAATGCTATCAAGAGCCGCTACAGTTCTACTAACAAGATTAATACGTCAAGACGTACGCCGATTGTAAAGAAACTAACAAAGAACAATCTATCATTTCTACGGTCTTTAAAAGTTCTATAATCATGGATGACATGTATTTGGACGTGGCCGGCGGATATGAAGATGAATGCAAAATAACTCAAATGCAGTACCACTCTTTCCTCCCCTATTCTTCAACAGCTTTATCCAATAACGACGAAATTAGAATATCCATTCAAAATATGGACGCTTACACTCTCCCCTGCGAGAGCTATCTCTATATTGAAGGTAAATTAAATATACCGGCAGATATTGCATCACATGCGAATGAAATTAATGCGAACGAAATTAATTTTACAAATAATGGTTTGGCGTTTTTGTTTTCTGAAATCCGGTATGAAATTAACGGTGTTGAAATACAAAAATTAAAATCTCCTGGAATATCATCGAGTCTTAAAGGGTTTTGCTCACACACACCGAATGAATTGAACAATCTAAAAAATGCTGCTTGGGACGTAGAAATGAATGTCAGTGAAAATAAAAATTTCACGTTAAATAACAAATTTGCTGGTTGTATCCCGCTCAAACACTTGTTAGGATTTTGTGAAGATTATAAAAAAATACTACTCAACTGCAACCAACAAATCATTTTAAACAGATCGTCTACGGACTCTGATGCGTTGTACGTTTCCGAGACCACTGCGAATGACAATAAAGAAAAACTCAAAAAAGTAGTGATTGAGCTGAGTAAAATTATTTGGAAGATGCCGGTTATCAGGGTGAGTGACAAAGAAAAAATAAAACTATTAAAAGTATTAGACTCTCGTAAACAACTCTCGTGTGCGTTCAGAAATTGGGACTTGTGCGAATATCCGGTTCTCCCTCAGAACACTTCTCATTCGTGGACGGTTAAATCGAGCAGTTTGCTCGAGAAACCCAGATTTGCATTAATTGGCTTTCAAACAGATCGAAAAAATAATTTATTTAATCCGTCTGGACGATTCGATCACTGTTACCTGAAAAACCTTAAAATACATCTAAATTCTGAAGTGTATCCATACGAAGATTTCCGTTCAGATTTCACAAACAACGTTACGGCCATTTTATATAAAGCATATACAGATTTCCAAAAATCATACTACGATAGAGAATATAGTGAGCCTCTACTGTCAAAAACCATTTTTGAACAATACGTACCAATCATAGTCGTAGATTTATCACGACAAAACGACAACGTAAAATCGTCGACTGTTGATTTACGCATCGAGTTCGAAACAGGCAAAGCCATTCCAGCGAAGACTGCAGCTTATTGTCTCATTTTACACTATCAAATTATAACTTATAACCCTTTTAATGGTGATGTAAGGAAATTGTAAATAGTTTGTAAATAAAAATACTTTTTTTAAACATCACGTTGTTTTTTTTATTATCATAGACCAAAGCCACAATAAAAATGTAAGTTTAAAATATTAGATACATTTTTTTTTTTTATTTATGTACCAAAGTCACAATAAAATATTACATAATTAATTATTTTCCAAAACTCAATCTACGGCTTGCTATTTCCCTTTCACGTGCTACGAATGCTCTTGTCTTAGGTCTGCTGACTTCAGGCTAAAAAAAAAAAAATGTTTTTGTTTAGTATAAAATAATATGCAAAAATATGTTTGTATTACCTCAATTTTTGCCGAATAAGATAACCAGCCTCTTGCTAATTGTTTGAGTGCTTTGATTTTCAAATCTGCTATTAAGCAAGTGCCTGCGACTGGAATACATTCTTTCAGTTTCCTAACTTCGATGCGGTTCAAATAATCTTCAACATCGGTTATGGCTGTATCTTTAGATAACGGCATTTCCTTTCCGAGAAACATTGAAATCTTACATGCCTGATCCAATGCAGTGGGCCGTGTGTACATTGTTTTCATCTGAATAACTTCTTCAATGGCACCACTTAACTGTAAGATCCTTGCAACATTCCCTTTTGTCAACTGCACATTCTGGTCTTGAAGCAAACATTTGATTGACAGTATGTTGTTGCCGTTGCATTCTTCGATTGACATCAATTTAAACTCCTCTAACAGTAAATGTGATGGTAGTGAAAAATTGATGTTTTTAAGTAATACATTAAGCGATTCATATAAGTCCACACTCATTTTTACACATTGCATGTTACTTGTAATACATACAACACAATTTAACAAAAAATCCTGATCTAGACCTATATTTATAAAAATATTATCGTCCACGAAAAAAGTCGAACAGTCGATAAGTTGACTAGCCATTATGATGGATCAAACGCACAAATTGTCACTTCTTGAAGAGCGGGTTACGACTGACTTGACCTATGCTCGTGTCACACGTTTTATGCAGTGCTGCCGTGTGGAGCGGGGATTAATCCCTACTCTATCCTTTATGGTGGGGATATGTATAACGAAATGAATAACACACATGTTATGATATAAAGAATATTTATTATCATCATTAATAAGATATTATTAAATAAAAAATTAATTTCGTATTCCTCTGAGTTGATTGAGACTTGCCGTCTGTTTAGTCAAACAAAGATGGTGGGGATGGTGAAAATCTGTTAAAGTAAGTCGCCCCATCGTTCTCGTCAACAGCCTGTAATAAAAATTTATCAATATCCGTTTATCAAGTAAATAATGTGTGTATTACCATAGGTTTGATTTTCCGAATTGGTGCCCTCGTTGGTAAACTCGAACGTGTTGAAAAGTATTCTCGAAACCCCCTTTCCTCGTCAGCACCCTAAAAATAAAATAACGGTTAACTCGAGAAAAATATTTTTTTTAATTTTTAAATTACCCGTGACTGTGATAAATCGTTTTCGTCATGTATAATCGACGGTGACAAAATTGAGTATCTTGGTGGCGATATGTCAACGTTAAAAGCTTCCGTTTTATTCTGTAATAAAAATAAGTAATCATGATACGAAAATTTTAACTATCGAAATATTTAAATAAATTTTCATACATTTATAGAGTTATTCAGCTTTTCCATCCATTTGATTGCCAGCTGTTCAGTTGCGAGTAATTTTATCTGATGTATGAAACTCTGTTTGTTTTTCGGTATATGGCTTGTGATTAATTCGGCATGAATTCCTTTTGTTATTGAAACTACTTCTTCAAGTTTCGCTGATTTATCAACATTAAAATCGGTTTTAAGGAAGTCGGTTATTTGATCGATTTGATTTAAAATAATAGGTCGTGTGATGGCGATTTTCATTGTTATGGTTTCAAGAATTGTGCTCTCTAAATCTTGAATATTGTCATAAGATCTCTTCGATTTAATATAGTTCTACATCCGTCTATTTGTTTAGACTCCATGACCAAGACATTATCTCCCTTATATACCATACTCGTGAGCAAAACAAATTCATCTTCCAAAAAAATAATTTTTTTATAACGTACAGTAGTATCCAGAATGTAAGATAAAACATGGCCCATCACTGAGTAAATACGCCTCAAGAAGTCTGGAGAAATATTTAGATAGCGCGACGGTGTAATTATTTGCACGATGATATTGAACTCATCTTTTGAATCGAAACCAACGTTTAAAAATTTACGGTTTTCAAAATCTATTGTAAAATTAGTGCAATCGATAAGTTCAGTCGGAGATGTAGGCGCAACATATTTGTACAACCGATTCATTTCACTGATTGATCCACCCATAATAACACTGTTATAAAACTCGCGACTTGACACTGTTAAAACAAAACTAAGACTGAATGTTCATACACTGAATTATTAACTAATTGTTTCGAGTATGGTGAGGATAATAACTTATAGTGGGGAAACGGTTCTGTAGTGGGAGACTATATCAAGTATACCTAATATGAGTGTTTTATATATGTATACCGTGGGTTAGGTCACGTCCGACGGCGGCACCTATGGCGGGGCAGGGAGCGGTGGGATTTGGTGGCACTGTGTTGTGGTGGCGGTGGGATGTGGTGGCGGTGTGATGTGGTGGCGGGACGGGGAGCGGTGTACCGACGGCGGCACCTATGGCTGGGCAAGGAGCGGTGGGATGTGGTGGCGGTGGCGGTGGCGGTGGCGGTGGTGGTGGGATGTGGTGGCGGTGGGATGTGGTGGTGGTGGCGAAGGCGGTGGTGGTGGTGGTGGCGGTGGCGGTGGCTGTGGTGGTGTTGGCGGTGGCGGTGGTTCCAGTAGTGGCTTTTTTACCCTACTGTCTTTTTATCTTTTTTAATGTTCTGTGTATTCCACCGTGCCCCCCTAATTTAGAATCATGAAATTGTTTAAAAATTATTAATTTTTCTTCTTTAATATATTGTAATTTAGAACAAATTATTATTTCTATATTTGTATTACGAAATACATATCGAATCATCGATCTCATTTTAGCCCATTCTAATCCATCTTTTCGTCCTAGTTGACTCATAGCTAGTTTACATAAATTATGTTTCTGACAAAAATATTTTAAATTTAACAATGCTAAATGCATATTTTCATATGTTGTCAATTGTTTTTCTTTAGTTTTTGTTATTAAAAATATTATATACCTATCTTCATGTTTAAACTTTACGACATCGCCTAAGTCTTTATTTGCTTTTAATATTTTATCCTTCCCAAATTTTTTCTTTAGTTCGTAATTAATTCCTGATATAAAATTATAATATTTTTCTATCTCTGATACTATATGATACTCGCTTGGCGATTCTAATAATTCACCGTGTACTTCTTTTACGTTTTTATTTGTTATCATTATTGTTTCGAATTTTTCTAAAAATGTTGCGTAACTTTCTTCTTTAATTTCGTTAATATTATACATTCTGCTTAATGCGTCTACGTTCGAATTTTGTACTCCCGGTTTATATCTAATTTCATAATTATATTGTTCAAGTTCAATACGCCATCTCGCTAATTTGGACAATGGATCTTTTAAATTAAATAACCATGATAATGGTCTATGATCAGTAAATATTATAAATTTTCTGCCATATAGATAAGGTCTAAATTGTTTTACTCCGAATATTATTGCTAAACATTCTAGCTCTGTCGTTGAATAATTTAATTCCGATTTGTTTAATGATCGTGATGCATAAGAAATTGGTAAGTCACTCCCTATTTTGCCTTGTGATAAAATTGACCCTAGTGCTTTACCACTAGCATCGGTTGTAAGTATGAATTCTTTTGTAAAATCTGGGTATTGCAAAATTGGTTCTGAACAAAGTATTGTTTTTAATTTATCAAAAGCTTGTTGGCATTTGTCATCCCAATTAAATTTTACATCCTTCTTTAAAAGATTTGTCATCGGATTAGCTATAGAACTATAATTATTTATAAATTTTCGGTAGTAACCGCTAAGTCCTAAAAAACTTTTAATTTGTTTAATATTTTTCGGTGTCGGAAAATTCATAACTGAAGTAATTTTATTTGGATCTGGTTTAATTCCATGTTCTGAAATTATATGACCTAAAAATAAACATTCCTTTTTAAGAAATTCGCATTTATCTGGTTCTATTTTTAAATTATGAATACGTAATCGTTCGAATACATCGATTAATTTTTTATTGTGATCATTCAAATTTTTTCCATATATAATTATATCATCTAAATATACGAGACATTTTATACATTTATACCTATTAAACCTGCCATCACATTAGCCATAGCCTTAGCAAATGTACTTGGTGCGGACGCAAGTCCCATACTCATACGTTTATAATGATAGTGTCCTTGACTTGTCGAAAAAGCTGTAAGTTCCCTAGAATCTTTAGATAACGAAATTTGGTGGTACCCACTCTTTAAATCTACTATGGAAAAGAGTTGGCACTGTCCTAATTGATCTAATATTTCCGTAATATTTGGTAAAGGGTGAAATTCATTTATAGTTACATCATTGAATGCTCTAAAATCTATAACTATTCTAAATTTTTCTTTTCCCGACGCATCAGATTTTTTCTTTACTAATAATAGTGGTGCATTAAAAGGACTCATAGATTTTTCTATAATATCATCCCGTTCCATTTGTTCTATTTGTTCTTGAATTATTTTTTGTTGTGAAAAAGGGATACGATACGGTCGTTTGTGAATAGGTGGAGTGTCTTTAGGTATTTTAATTACGTGTTCCGCTGCTGTTGTTATTGTTAAATAATCATTTTCTAAATGAAATATGTCGGCATATTGTTCACAAATTTTTATTATCGATTCGCGTTCTTCCGAATTTAAATGATCGCTCCTAATTAAATTCCTTATTTTATTTACGCGTTCATTATTATTTTGTATATTATTTATTTCATTAATGTCAGTGTCAATGTCGTATTCGTATGATATTCTATTAACTTGACCTACTTTTATATCCTGTCTTGCCTCCGATATATTTAACACACTTATTATAATTTTCCCGTCCCTGACTATATTAGCACAATATACATCTGCTGATAACTGTTGCTTATTTATTAAAATATTTTTATTATTCATGTTTTTATCTGCAATGTTAATCGATACTATTGTTTCCGTTCTAGGTTCTAAACTAAAACATATTTTATCATCATTTATTTCATTATTATTTTTTATTGTTAAAATATTATTTGCAATATCTATAACTGCATTATTATCTACTAAAAATGTATGTCCTAAAATGCCATCGCCTTCAACCGGAAATTGCTTATTCACTACTTGAAATTCTGTTATAAATTCTTTTTTATCAATTATTAATTTAATTTTAGTTTTTCCTATAGTCGGTACTATTTTTTCATTTATCCCTTTTAAATATATTTTCTGATTTTCGTCTATTACCGTTTTGCCTATTAATTTATTTATTTTAACAATATTTAAATCGCTACCTGTGTCTAATAATAACTTAATTGTTTTTGTACTAAAATTAGGTGATTCTACTGTTACGTGATTATTATATATTACGGTTGTTACATGTAAACATTGTTTAATGGCGATTCTGCATCTATTATTTCCTGCACCAACCTGACGCCCTGAGTTGGCACCATCGAGTTTTTTGAAACATTAGAATTATTCCTTTCATTACGTAATTTAGTATAACAGTTTACAATTTCATGTCCCACTTTATTGCAATAGCTACAATGTAGTTGTCCATTATTATTATTAATTGTACGCGTATTATTATTTGCATTTTGTTGCCTATTATTGGTACCGAACTGTCTATCGTTGTTTTGCCTTGGTAATCTACAATCTCTTGCTAAATGACCATTCTTTCCACAATTATAACATGCATTATTATTAATATTATTATTATTATTATTATTATTATTAGTTGTCATATTCTGATTATTATAACGCTGATTATTATTATTAGCAAAATTTTGTCGTCCATACCCGTTATATCCGCCACGATTAAAACTTCGATTATAATTATTATAACCGTTACTACGTCTGAAATTATTATTATTATTATTGTTATATTCGTTATTCTGACCACCATAGTTATTGTTACCGCGATTAAAATTTTGACTATTATTATTTTGTTTGAAATTATTTCCCGATGTAAACTATTTCCGTTTAAATTTTGTATTTCTAAATCTTTTTGTAATTTTTCCATTTGTAAGTTAGCATTATGTTCCATTTCCTCATCTTTTGCGAATTGCATAGCAGTTTCTAACGTTTTTGGATCCCTAGCTTTAAGTGCTAAATTTAAATGTTTCGGTAAACCGTTTACAAAAATTATTAATGCTTGATTTTTAAGTTGTTTTTTATATACTTTGCTTTCCTCTTCTGTCATATCTTTCGAACCTTCCTTACATAATTTATAAAATAATTCCTCAACTCGTCCTGCGAAACTGGTTACGTCCTCATTTTCTTTCATACGTGCGAAATTTAATCCTATTGTTAACGTTCTCTCAGATGCTCTATGTTCAAATGCTCCCTTTAAAATTGACTTTATATCCTCCCATTTTTCTGTGTCTCTATATTTTGTTGCCTCTAATGCATTACCTGCTAATTTCGAGTTTATTATTTTTATTAATAATGGTAAATTACTTTTATCTACCGATTTTACCGCGATATCACATGTATTAATAAATTCTGATACATTCTTTACTCCTGTACACACCGGAATCAAAGCTGTGGCTTTATCTATATCCATTTCAGCCATTGTTTTTATTTTTTTCGTTCGAGTTATGTTTGGTAATTGTACGTGTACTACCCCTTTGTCAGTTCGTAAACCTGTTCGTTTCTTTATTGTACTATCACTATCACTTGCTGGACTTAAAGACTTAAAAGTTAAATTTAAAAATTCTTTATCTTTAACTGCTCTTAAATATTTTTCCCTATCACAATCTTGTGAATATTTATACTCTTCTGGTATATCTAAATTAATTAATGTTTGTTCTGTTTTAACGATATTTGTCTTTGTTTGGACTACTACAGCCCCCTCGTTGTTGTCTACTTGAACACCTACGTCTCTAGTTTCGTCGTCAGATGTTACTAATATGCTTCCTGTCAAAATATCTTGTATTTCCCCTGAATTTTTATTCATCAATATATTTTTTATTCATTTAAACTTTGAAAAATAATTTTATTTATTTCATAAAAATAACATTTATTCTTCCCTCAATAACTTTCTAATATTTATTCTTATTTATTTATTCAACTATTTATTTAATATATTTTATTTTCTAAATACCTTTATTCTCAACTTCGATTTCTATACTCAATATTACTTTTATTATTTATTCGATTCCATAACACGTCATCTTAATATATATAAATCTCGTGTCACAATGTTTGTCCTCAATGGACTCCTAAACCACTTAACCGATTTTGATGAAATTTTTTACACCGCGTGTAATTTGGTCCAACTTAAAAGATAGGATAGTTTTTATTTCAAATTTTTTAATACATTAAATATTTTAATTAACTTTTTAATAAATTTGTATGATTGCATGGTGTATTTCGAGTTTTTCCGTGGCCGACCGCGATAATATCTTTCTGTAACCTGACCTAGCGTAAACTTTATATTCTATAATATTAACAGTAAATGTCGTTACTGACTTATATCAATATTCATACCTTATAATAAATTGTATACACCCACTTTGAATGACTGATTGAGGTGGGTTGTTAGGTTCATAATGAATCTGATTTCATTAATTTGGAATTTATTTTAGTTATAAGTATCTTTATTTTTTTTTCTTCGAAATAACAACAATTTTATCAACATGGTATAACATATATTATTATCCTAGACTGACAATCCGTCTCCACTCAGAATCGTGTTTCGTATACAATGATATTATATCATTGAATTAAAATTTAATATCATCCATTACAGTAACCCACCTGTAAAGTACTTTATAAAAAATCGAGAAAACGTGACGATTTTTTTTTTTAATTTTTTTTATGATTTTGAATTTGTTTTATTTTACAAAATGCGTTAATACCACCAAAATCTGCAATTTTTTATTTGAATTTGAAAAAAAATTTTAACATTATTTCGAAAAGTGGTTCCACAATCCGTATATTATTCATTGAAGTACAGTGTATTCATTTTGTTCAAAATCATATTAAAAAACAATATTAATTTACAAGTTTCTTAGTATTAGGTACTTATTCAAATCTATATTCCACCTTAATATTCATGTTATTCGTTTATTTTTCGTCTTTTCGAGCTGTATTAACTTTTGGTAGAAGCTAATAAAAACTAATCTAATACGATTTACTTAAAAAACAAAGAAATTAAAACTATTTCATCGCTAATAATAGTTTTCGATGATAAATAATCGAATAAATACCAACAATTCCCCGATGATTACTACTTGAAATTAAAATTACAGAATTTTCAGTGAATAATTTTTTGCTTGGTAAAAAAAATGAAAACTTATAAAACATATCGGCATTATATATGATATTATGTTAATTTACGATGTTTTACTATTTTTTTAAATTGATTATTTGAATTCATACAATTTAAGAGAAAATTTAAATTTAGTCTCAAAAGAGTAATATTATCGAGACCATGTATTCAATGTATATTGTATAGAAATACTAACATAAACATATTTATGAAAATTTATATTATTTAGATGCTATTCAACGTTTCGATAAAAATTAATTTTTTCGAAAACAATATTTTTCTATACCATATATTCTCCTAGGCCACGTCTACAATGTCGATTGTACATCTGTATTAAATGTAACAACGGACACAAAGCGGCATATTTAATTTGCAATACCTACTTATTATTTAAACAGTTGATATTATATTATTACTATGTTGTTTTTCAGTCGTCGAGTTTCTTCGTTAAAATATTTAAAAATATTCTAACCTATACCATATTTTTATTATGAGATGTTCTTGAAATTATAATGATGTAATTATCCATCTATAAATGCATTTTACTTGATCAAAAATCTTGATAACTAATATGAAACTTGATATGATTTCACCACCGTTCACATTGTTTCAAACCTCGATCGCCAGTGCGAGTAGAATATCAAATTAAGAGAAACTCATTGTACGTAATTATCGTTTTGGCAGGATATCATTTAGATACCTAATAAGGGCATCGAGTTTATTGAGATTACGCGTGTGTCACGAATAGCAGTATGTGAACCGAACGGCCTTACGAGCGTGGGATGCTACGGTATCCTAGTTATACGCACTTATGCATTTGCACAATTAGACCATGGACATATACTTATCTTATCGATAGGAGCGGAAACACAGAGTGTAGGACTATATAGGAGATCCTCGATTAGACCAAAATCAGACGTGAGCAACCAGAGTCAGAGTAAGCACCTTCACACCAGACACCATTCCAAATTAATCATTTTGGCTTAGAATATTTCTGTTTAAATCATTCTTGTTCATTAATAGTTTTTTATTCACATCACAATCAAAGAAATATATAATAATTAATCACAAGTAAAGTTGTTATACTTTTTTCACTCAACCCATCTACCTCAACACCAGTCGTTCTTCCGCCTGTATGGTGGGACGCTACAAATTTTGCACAGTCAGCAGTAATTTTCTTTCAACGGGAAGCTGAATATGTTTTGCTTTTCAACTTCACGGAGGCAACTCACCCAAGAGTTACGTTTGGAGGTCTGATCACCTTCCAGCAACTCTGGGGAAAAAGAGAATCTACGTAGCATGCAACTAGAGCAGTCAGGACAGCTAGCAGAACAACGATGGACGCAACTCGAGCAGTGACAGTATTGTGAGTTGTTACACAATTTTTGGGGTATTTATGTAAGAATTTTACTATAAGGCCCTGTCACGTCTCCTTTGGATCTATTGTGACCATCGTATAAAGCTTATTGTGAAGTTGTATATATATATATATATATATTATCTACTTAAAGAAATAATATAGTAGTTAATGTATAAAAGTGTATGAAAATGTTGAGTATATAAATGGTAGTAGGTATATAAAAAGGTTTATTCTCCATTAACCCTTGGCCAACTTACTTTACCACAAGACGTCATGAAGTAGTAATCTATAGACTAAGAATTGGACATACCTGGCTTACACATCGTCACCTCATGAGACGAGAAGACCCTGACCTATGTACAACTTGTGGGTAGCTTTAACTGTCAAACATTTCCTCCTATACTGTGGAAACTACGCAGACACCAGAACAGCCTTAAGCATACCTGAGCATCTATATGAAGCACTTGGACCCGATCATGAAAATACTGTCAAAATCATAATGTATCTTAAAATAACCAAATTGTATAACCTTATCTGACATTTGTATTTGTATTTGTATCTGTATCTATTTTAACTTTGTATTATTTTTTTTGTTTTTTATTATTATTTTTTCTCTTCATCTTTCCCTCACTGCCAATGCTGTACCTCTATATTTTAACGTTATAAACCTTTATAAATAATCCACATTGTACTTAATACTCATAATGTTGTCTAGCACCTAATTTAATGTTTACATTGTACAATATAAACCTAACCTCAATATTTGTGGGAACAGTTCAGAAATGATTTTGTGAAGATATTCTTCATACAGAGCGCACTCGATTAAATGACTTGCATTTCACTTTTTCTGATGAAATATTTAATAGAGGTTTGAATGAAATAGAAGATAAAGTTGTTTGTCTGTTTTAAAAATATTTAACTTAATTTGGAATGAACTCACCTGTTCGAAATGAAAATGCATCTGATTCTTTGTAATTCTCAATTTTGCGTTCTTTCGATGATAACTGATTACAAGAATTTGTAGAAATCAATTTACTAAAATTAGTAGATGATTTTTTATACTTTTAATGCTATTACAGAAAGTGAATGAATCATCAAGGAAGAGTATTATTTTCAGATGCTCTGGGTGGTACAGGGGTTAATTCCTAATTAATTGTTGTTGGCTCAAATTAGATCCTCAGGTAAAGTTGCATTAGCAGTAGCTTCATCTGGTATAGCAGCAACTCTCCTTAGTGGCGGCAGAACTTATCACTCGAATTTCAAGTTACTGTTAAATGTATTATTTGATACAGAATACGTTTGTCCGATTCGTAAAAATGGCCCTCTTGGAAAAATTCTACAAGAACCCTCATTTGTTTTGTGGGATGAGTGTACAATGAGTCACAGATTACATATCGAAGCAATTGATCGAACATTAAAAAATCTTAAGTGTAATAATAACATTATGGGTGGCATAACATTTGTTTTCACTGGTGATTTCCGTCAAACCTTACCAGTGATCCCTAAAGGCACTTGAGCTGATGTCGTTAATGCTTTCTTAAAATCTTCCCCTATATGGAACAATGTTGAAAAACTTTATTTGTGAACAAACATGAGAGTTTATTTATGCAGAGGGGACGATATTTTTCCAGCACAGTTGTTGAAAATTGGAAATGAAACTTTAGAAAATGAAAATGGTTACATTTCTGTCAATCACACGATTGGACGGGTGATCAATACCGGGGAAGTGTAAATTTCTACAGTTTATCCTGAAATTTTTAATCTGTTCAATAAATATTATCAGTGGTTATGTGAAAGAGCTTTTATCTCGCAGAGAAATGTAACAGCAGGAGAAATCAATGATATCATCCTTTTAAAATTCGATGGATACTAGCGTGAATATCTATCTATTGATACAATTACATCAACAGATGATGCTATTCGTTATCCACAAGAATTTCTCAATTCTCTTTCTCCTTTGGGATTTCCTCCTTATAAGCTAAAATTAAAAATCGGTGCTCTAATTACATTATTACGTAATCTTCAACCACCGAACTTATGTAATGGTACAAGATTACAAATAAAATCATTGCGAAATAATATTATAGGAGCCGTAATTTTTACAGGAACCAACAAAAGGAGAAATTGCATTTATTCCAAGAATTCCCATTATTCCCTCTGACTTGCCGTTTTCTTTCAAACGGCTTCAATTCCCGGTTAAAGTTTCTTTTGCGATTACGATAAACAAAGCTCAAGGTCAAACATTCAAGTACGTTGGCGTAGATCTTCGAGTGCTTTTCACATGGACAATTATACGTGGGATTTTCTCAAACTGGGGACCCGAATCATCTTATGATTTTAATTTTAACAGGAGATAAAACAAAAATAGTCATATACTCAGAAGTCTTATAAAATTCTTTATCAACCATAAATTACTCAGCATTTCTTTTTTATCTGTATTTATTTTTAATAAAAATATATTAACCATTTATACCACTAGAAAAATTTCAATCCGTTTTCATTAACCATTTTTTATATTTACCGCCCGATCACATTAAACAATAATATTTGAATAAAAATTCTACATACAGTTTTTTGTTAAAAAAAAAAAAAAATTAGCTTACAATTCTTCGTGCAGAAACGGCTGTAACTCAATCGTTATAAAAAATAAATAAATTATAAAATATATTATTAATTATAAATAAATTATATTATAATAAACGAATTAGGTATTTTATATTACATATTATTGTAAAAGTATGCAGTAAATGCTTCTCGAATCTTAATAGCATTTGTTGTTGGTCGATGAGGTACTACTTCTAAAGACCTAATTGCGCAAGAATCCTGTACGTCCTGTCGCCATGATCCCTCTTGAATCAAAGTACCGTTGTCATCATACGTATCGAATGTCCCTGGTGGTGCATAAATATGAATAGAATTACTTTTTCTGATAAATTTGTGTAGTAATATGCATATCATAGTCAAAAGTGACACTTTTTCTGGGGTTAAGCCAATAGGTTTTCTAAATACTCGAAATGTTGATGCCAATATCCCAAAAGTGTTTTCAACTAACACACGTGAACTAGATAATTTTTCATTAAATAATCGTTTATCAGATCCAAATTCATGATTTCCCGGATAAGGCTTCATGATGTGCGTACTTAGCGCAATAGCACCGTCACATAAAAAAACATAAGGCAAGGGCTCGCCTGACCCAAGCAAAGGACACGGTGTTGGTATATTCAAAGTATTTTCCGAAATTCTTTGCCATAATACACTATTCCATAATACGCCTCTATCACTAATACTTCCTTGGCTCCCGATGTCAGTGAAAATAAACTGATAATTACTGTCTACTATACCTAAAAGTACAATGCTGAATGATCTTTTATGATTGAAATAATCCGATCCTGAATGAACAGGGCATTGAATTACGATGTGCTTTCCGTCCATGGCTCCAATGTCATGTGGAAAGTTTCCACGGAATCCTTTTTCCACGTTTAGCCGTTCTTCTTTTGTAGACGGCATCTGTAAAAAATAATATAAACAGGGGACAATTGGATACCACAAGGCTGTACAGTCATTGGAAAATGAAAAATCAAAGCATTTGTATTTCCCTAAACCGTGTAGATAGACACACAAAATAAACACTTCATTATAAAATCAATAAATTTATCGCTACATTCAGAATATAATATAATTGTTTTTGATTTGTTTAGTCTTATGTACCTGACGAACAAAGTCAAAGCGTGCAAATCGGCTCTGAAAACGATGAAGAAAATCAAAGTGTGGTAACTGAGGATAGAGCGAATATAATAGAAAATATAATAACAGAGAATACGATTAATACAAGTACACTAGTTCCTGAACAACCAAACCCAACGACTTCACGGCCAAACCCTACAATTCGACGTCGTGGTGCTCCACCTGAGCTTCAAGAGGCAGCAAACTGAATGAAGGATGCATTTGATATGTTAAAAAATGCAATTACCAAAAGAGCTAGTAAGAAGATGATGATGAATATGATCTGTTTGGTAAAATGTTAGCGAAAAAAATAAGGAAATTGCCAGAAAATGAACGAGAGGTATTTATGTATGAAATCGAAGGTATGTACATCGAAAAATTACGTAATATGAACTCCTTCTCTTCTCATTCAAATACCTCATTAAATGCACAAAGATTTTATACACCATCAACAGATTTTTTGAACCATACATATCAAAGCAGGCCTTCTTCTAGTTTCAACAAAATTTGAGTAAAAATATAATTGTTGGTAAGCAAAATACACCTATAACATCTGAAAAAACTTAAAAATGACAGAAAAACGGGAATTTTTACGCAAAACCAGTTTTCGACCAAATCGATATTTTTATATGGTAATAATTCAAAAACTCATCACTGTAAATACTTGAAATATTTTCACCAAATGTTTATGTTAATATTATCTATATACAGTTTAATTTTCAAAATTTTTTGACTTTTTTTGAGTTATTTATAGACCACTGAAATTTTCAATTTTTCAGAAATTTTTTTTTGAAGTGTCGGTAACATTTTTTTAGCCCTATTAAAATAGGTATTTGAAAATTTAATACAGAGTTTGTCATAAGTTAGTCTTATAGTGATTAAAAAATTATAAGAATACATAGGCACAATTTTTTTTTATAATCGTTTATAGTTCAAATTTTTACGAAATCTGTCGAAAATGCGAAAATTTGCAAGTAATTTTGAAGCTGAAAAATCATAAAAATTGTTGTGTTTATAACTAAGGATTAAGAATACAACACTAAGTTTTCCATAAGTTTTCCTTCAAGTAGCTATAGAGAAATCTCAAAGCGTCATTATAGGAATAATTTGAGGTGCGTTTGAATTTTAAATTTTTACGAAATAGCGTTACGATAACGATTTATCCTGAAACGATTTTAAATATTTGTTATTATTCAAAAAGTATAAGTCGTAGATACGTGAAAATTTTATCAGTTATTAAGATTGTCATTTTCTTTACATGATTTAATTTTAAAAATATTTTGACTTTTTTGAGATATTAATAGACAACTGAAATTTTCAATTTTTCTGAAAAATTTTTTTGAACGGTTGATAAAATTTTTTGGCCCTATCAAAATACTTGAAAATTGAATACAAAGTTCCTCATAAGTTATTCTTATAGTAATTAAAAAATTATAAAAATACGTAGGCACAATTTATTTTTATTAGCATTTGAAGTTTAAATATTGACTAAATACGTAAAAATTACGAAAATTCGCAAATTATTTTAAGCTAGAAATTTATACAAAATTTTCTTTTTAAATCAAAGATTTGAAAATTTTTAATTATCTATAATATATATCCTAGACCGACAAATCATCTCCGTTCAGAATCGTTTTTCGTATACAATGATACCTATCATTGCATTCAAATCTAACCTACCCTAGTCAGAGGTCAACCCCACCCCCTAATGTACAGCAAAGCGGTACCCACTTACCCGCTTTTTAAAAAATAAATGTTCAAAATGATGTCCATTTTGTGATAAACAAAATGTCATACGTTTTAAAACATTTTCAGTTGTACATTTTTTTTAAATGTTGGTTGGTATATTTGAACAGACTTCTGTAATTTGTTTATTTCGAATGTGAATTTCGAATGATCCTTTAGAACTGTATTTAAGGCCGTACAGACTTCAGGAACAATTTTAGATATAACTTCGCTGGACACTTTGAATAAAAAGTGGAGACTTTTAAAACTATCACATGTGGCCAAATATCTCAAGGTAATTGCAAGGCGCAATTTAGCAGGTATTGCCAATATCCAATGTGTATCTTTTTTTGAAATGATCGGTGAAACTTAACTTAATAAGAATTCAAAATCTACGTGAGTCAAGCTGGTTAGATTTTTGGAAGGGCCGTGTTTGCGCCTAAATACCGTATATGCGCCTATATGCAAAAACCTCGAATGCGCTTAATAAAATTAAAATACGTTAAAAAACTTATTTGCGCCTATAGTTAGGTTATAAATAAATAAATTTGGATTTACATTGCAGTAAACCTTAAATTTCTCGTCCCACTTTTTTCAGACTTCGAACTGACTGAATAAATTGTATTGAATTATTCTGGTGTGGTTAAAAATGTGTCTTTACTGTTCTGTTTATATAGTACTAGCTGATCCCGTGTACTTCGTTGCCCGTTAAATGTACTAAATTTATATGACTCAATTTTTGTTCAATTCGTTATTTAATAATCGGTGTATGGATTTCAAAACTTATCTTAACTTTTCCATTACCTGAAATAAAAATTCTGATTTGCAGAAGTATAATATTATCAGGTAGGCAATCTACCTGCGGTAGATCGCGGACTTGGTGCTGTTTGTACGTAAGTTTATGATTTAACTCTAAGGTATTAAAGTTATACCAAGTTTCCATTTTTACTTAATTCCACTAACGGTGAATAAATATAATCAATCAATACAAAATCCTTGATTATGCTAGCAGTATATTTTTATACATATAAATAGATAGCTGAATTACTCGGCGTTGTCCAGGGAAAAAATAACCCAGGAGGTATTCAACTATTTTATATAAAAAAATGAGGATGAAAAAACTAATATTTTCTTATATTTTGTACCTTTTTTATTTATTAATTTATATATTATCTCTGTACATATTTCTATTAAGATTATAATACTTCTTTGTAAACAATATTTATATTTTTTTTTTGCTCATTTTTTGCTGGACAGATGGCGAACCTAACCTAACCGAGTTGCGTGCGAGATACAGTGTTGATGCCGCACAGTGTGCCAGATTTATTTACACTAAATAATTAAAGAATACATTTATTCTTCGAATACAAATTATTAAAACAATATTAATTCAAGTGATAATACAATAAAATTATTAGGTATCTCGTAAAAACGATTATATTGAAATATTTTATATGAGTAGCAAAAAATTTCAATAAATTCCAAACGAGTTAACATTTTATTTTGAAATTGATGCATATAGAATATAGATCGTTTAATATTATTTATCAGCTTATATCTTATTGCCGAAAAATCCCATTCCCTGCATAGTACATAATACCATATGATAATACCCATATATAGCTATCATATCAGATACAGATATTACGATACCGGTTGTCTTTAAATAAAATATACGCACGTAATTCAGCTCTGTCATGAAGAAACCACGCACGCAATTCGGCTGTGTCTCGAAAAAACCGCGCACGCAATTCGGTTGTTGTCAAACATAGTTCTTTTTTTCCGCACGCAATTCGGATGCAGCCATATATATATTATATATATATATATATATATATATAGCTGTAGCTTTATTTATTTGCTTGCAATGTAAATAAAACACTATTACTGAACAAGAATGATTGAAAATATTTTAAGTCCAAATGATTAATTTGGAATGGTATCAGCATGAAGGTGCTTGCACTGACTCTGGTGGCTCACGTCTGCGTTTAGTCTATTCGGAGCTCTCATACATAGTCTTAAACTCAGCGTTTCCTCTCCAATCGATAATATAAGTATGTGTCCATAGCCTATTTGTGTAAATGCGTAAAGGCGTATCACTAGGATACCGTAGCATCCCACTCTCGTGCGGCCGTTCGGTTCACGATTTTCTCTTATTTTGATATTCTACTCGCACCGGCGATCGAGGTTTGACACAATGTGATCGGTGGTGAAATCATATGCCCCCGGGACACTTACGTATATCTACGTGTAAAAACGTATTTAGTAGTCTTAGCGGGACGTCACTACATAACAATTATCAGGAAAAAATAAAAGAGTTTTTCTCCATCGTCATAAATGTATATATTTTGTTGTAACATATTGCGGAACAAAAAAAATCCATTGTATTGTAATCATTAAAATTCAAAATATTAACGCTATAAACGTGTACGTAAATTTTAGCCATAACTTAAAATACATCCATTGGGAGTTGACAAAAACTTAACAATATAACAAGAATCAATTTTAAATATTTCTAAATCAATTTAATTTATATTTATACTAATATATTAAGTTAAACTTAAAATAATTTTTTACCATATATTACATTTATAAAAAAAGTTACGAAATCCTCTTGGATAATCATATTGTTACAGAAGTCATTAACTGGAGTTTGATGAAAGGTTACTGAAAAATAAATTCATATTACATTTTGTGATTGAGTGTATTAGGTGCAGCACACACCGATTGTTATTATTTTATAAATGACATTTTCAACAATCATAAACCAACAAATAATATTTAAAAATTTATTTGGTACTTTTAGATTATAGAATAAAATACAATTTATAAATATGAATATTACTAAATTTCCCAATTTTGATACATTTTATCAAAACATATGATGCTCAATACAATATCATGATACCCCGGACCCTACCAGCGGGGTATTTGTGGGAGGGTGATAACCCCCCAAGATATGTTTGAATATCTTATTTTTTTAGGGCTATTAACTTATTAGGGTTAAATTCTTAAATTATAAGTGGAACCGAAGTGGAGTAGTAGTTACCCACTCACGCAGTTGATTGTGACTCCCACAGTTATCGATTCGATTCATAGTAAAGTGTAAAAAAAAATGCGTGGTTTTACAAGATCACAAATTTCCCATGCTTTCGTCCGATTGCGTCATCCAGTTTCCAATAGGTCCAACTCCACTAGAAGTAAATACCGCATATGTCACCTCTTGGAGTTAGGGGATAGTATCATGTATATAGTTATATATACATAGATAAATAGATTACATAGTCTCCTTACTATCCACTTAAGATACGCACTGACAAAGACCTTAAGGTCGTTTTCAATGAAAAAATATATAAAAAAAATTAAGTGTTATATAAATAAATAATTTTTTTTTTCATGAGAAATTATATTTAGAATTTATTCTTGTCAATTACATAATGATCGCTTTATCAGCTCTTAAGCGATAGCTGATAATATAAACAAGATGACTGATTAAAGTCGACAACACGAGAAGCGTCCACTGGCCGCCACGAATCTAGCGACCAGTTCGCCACGTGGCGCGGGGGTTCGTAATGTTATACATTATGAGCAGGTTAGTTAACCATAGTTAGCTAACCTAACCTGGGACAGCCATGCGCTATGTGGTTTACAACCCAGGCTATCGGGTAGGGTAGCAGTAGCGGGTCGTAATAAAGAGGGATTACTTTTCGTTTCACCAACAGCCGGCAGAGGGAGCATTGCCCTCCCTAAACCCAATCGTTGCCCACTCTAAAAATATTAAAATATTAGATAAAATAATATAATTTAGATTAATATCATATTATTTTATATAATATCCTCGTGTAACGTTACCCCAGCCACACCTGGGGGAAAATTGAATTTCCGGGAACTTTATCAGACCAGGAATTATAAAAAGCTGGTCAGGAATTCACAGGAATTGGATACTAATTATTGGCCCGAAAAATTGCAAAATTCAGATTGGGGGTGGGGGATAATGTATGTATTACTTTTAACTTTTTATGAGAATATTTTGACAATTTTGATGTTTTCAAATCATTTTATATAGGAATGAATAAAATTCGATAAAAAATGTAGTTAACATTCATTATAAATGTGGTATTGCCATACCACATGGCGGATTATAATTCTAAGCACATACAAAGATGATTTTTGGTCGCAAATTAAACTAAAATGTTATTCTACACAAGTCCCAAAGCGATACTAATTATTATAAGAATGAAAATTTTGACATTTTCTATACGAAAACAGTGTATACAAAATAAAACTCATTACGTACCAATATTCCCTGGAGTATAATAAAAATTGATATTAATTTTTAAATGTTTTAAGGTTTTAATAAATATTACTGGTACAATTCATCATGACGGAAAAACATAATCAACAAAAATTTTAGAAGCAAACCAAAAACGAAAAAATATATACATATTAATTTTTATGTATGTTTGTATGAACATAACATAACATTTTCTATACGAAAACACTGTATACAAAATAAAACTCATTACGTACCCACTTCATCTGGAGTATAAATGAAAAAATATATATAATGCACAACACATGATACTCCCGACTTGTTAATATAATATAACCTAACCTATAGGTATTGCATATAAATATAAATGAGACATTTTGTCCCAAACTAGGCGAAATATTATTTAACACAATGTGGTTGTGTCACATATTGCAAAGTTTAATTTAGAATAAAAAAAAACAATAGAAATGTGTGTGATTGCTGACCATGATGCTGATCTTGGTGGTTTTTATTCGTACCCACTGTAAAGAAGTATAATTTAATCCTTGTGTACCTACTCATGCCACTTGCAATTTGTATGTATGAACATAATCTACTAATGTTCAATTGATATTACAGTGGACCCTACCACAGCATTAACTGTGTCGTAGAATTAGGATATAAAATATTTGGATTCGGATTATATTATACAACCACAACCTTATATAAACATTGAAACACATTATGAATAATACTTTAAAAAACGATTAAATATTAACTACACATTTCTGGAACCAAGAATATTCACTCGGACACATTGAAGTTAAATAGGTTAGCCTTCCTTAAAAATTAATGTATTACCACCTATTATTTTCATACCTAACGGAAAACTTTGTGTAAATATACGTATGTTTTAAAAATTAAACTGATTACGTACCTAATGCACCTAGAATAAAAAGAAAATTAAAATATTGACATTAATTAAAAATTTTTTTTAAGTTTCCTGTTTCTAATATTTTTTATTAAGACATAAGAATTTTCTCCGATAACATTTGAAAAAAAATACTAAAATGTAAAATGTCCAACATGAGAAACTCACAGTTCACAAATCAATATATATTATTATGTCACCTCACTCGATGATGTCCAAACCTAAACGACCAACCTAAATGATCCTGCCTCTAGGTATATTGCAAATAAATCTCTAGCCCCAAGCAAACCCACTTAAAATCTCGTTAATTGGCCCAAACCCCGCGAAATATTTTCAATCAACACTCATCTCAACATCAAATTAGAAATTAAAAAAAGGCGTTGATATAACAATCAATACTTTAAGCGACAAAATTCTTATTGCCTAAAATAATTCAATAAAACATACGTCGTTAAATTGGTGTATCTTCGTTTTGGTACACCGCGATTCAGATTCTATAACTCTCAGCGTAGCGTTATTTCGATATCTGGTTCAAACTCCTCTAATTTCCAGATAGGTCTAAGGACAATCATTGACTTTTTCGTTCAAATCAGTAAAGTGGTTTTCGAATTAGAAGTCAACAAATAATTATATTATATTAATTATTTCAAGATAGAATTTGTTTATTTGAGGCAATGAGAATGACAACTTGATTCATGAGTTTACCTCATATGACGTAGAAAATTAATAATAACGAATAATTTATATTATTACTATTATAATTTTCAACCTAGGATAACTTTCACAAACTATAAAACAATTTCAATTCCTTCCGTGAATATCAAGATCCATTTTTCACTTCCTCTTTAAAATGTCAATATTTAAAATTCCCGTTATATTGCAGATCCAGATCAATAGGGAAACCATTTCCAAAAATCAATTATGTAACTTTTGTAGCTTAAGATTTGTAAGCAAAAAGCGTGTGATTGCGTAAGTGGTACTTGATTACTATTGTAAATAGTTACATTTTTATTTATGTCTTCCTTTTCTAATATACCTAATATTTAAGGGATTGTTATTTCGATTTTTATTATATACATGTTTTAAGAACAAATGGACAAATTTTTCAAAATCCAACCATTGCTCACCCAAATTACACTTTATAATACATCTTAAATTTAATTTGTATAACATCTTACAAACTAAACACATTTTTGGTATTATCCAAAAGTTTTTCTATTATCATGTAATGATTTGGGATCGTAGCCCCCCTAACAGATATTAAAATTGATGTCCCTCCTTGAAATGTCAATGTGTTTCCAAATAAACTTCTCTGGAGAATCGATAAACTCCAATATAAGACAATTCTAATATTTATCATAAAACTGATTACGTACCTTGATTTTCTAGAAAAAAATAAAATTGTTATAAATTATGAAATATACTAAATAAAAATGTATTTTTAATTTTGCAGTTTTAAATAAAACAAAACGCTTTATCGAGACAGAAAATATTATAAAACTTTTAATAAATCTCAAATATTTTTTTTCAAGATATGGCACCTGAATTGCTAATTTATATATTTTATCTCCTAGAATAATCTATTATTTTGATACCATTCACTTGGACTGAATATACTATGAACATTTCTCATAAATCATAATCTCCTGTCAATAACTTATGCCTAGGTCAATACTTCTTATTCAAATTTTTTTTGTATTGAATTCTAAAAAATTAAAAAGGGAATGCAAAATTGTAAAAAGTTTGTGCGTACCTGTATGTTGAAATATCTTATTGATTTGGATATAATTAAAAGTGGTATGCATAAATATTTTCTACAAATAAAATGGACTCCGACCTTCCACGTTCTCACTCAATTCAAGCACTGGGTACATAGTTACTGTTTATGTCTTCATAATTAATTTTAATGTTAATACACAGAAATTGAATTTTACATACCCGTAGTACAAAAATAATCGTTCTTTTGATAATCAGTTACTGTAACAACATTTTAATAGTTTTCAATTGTTTTTAATGTATTTACATTCTATAATATTTTGCTTATATAAGCTAGTAACACAGTATGAGATAACAATTCTGTAGATTCTACAAATTATTCACTATGAGGAAAACATAGTACCTAATTGAATCTTCACATTTATTAGAAAATTACAAAGTGTATCTTTCTTATTTCCCTCTATAATAGTAATCACGTAAGAAAAATGTAAAAAAAGTATAAAATGATCCTGCACGGGAAAGTCCTCGACAAATTTGATGCCCAATGATTTACCATAATTATTTAACTACAATAAATTTATTCAAACAAATTTTCACACATTAATGTTATAAGCAACCCTACACAATCTATAAACTCATTAAAGAATTTGTTTTCGAGAGAAATATTCAAAATTTAAAAATCTGTCTTCGAGGCTCACAGGAAAAGGTATCCTTATTTATTATCTGAGAACCATTATGCGATAAGTTTGATTGCTAAGTGATAATTACTATTATACACATAAAAATTGCTGTTCATTATTATTTTATTAAAATGAATGATTCTACAACGAGTAATTTAAATGGCCCAATCTATAAATGAGATATTCATAAAACAATAAAATATAAAAAGACGGGCACACCAGTAATACGATTAAATCTGAATTGAAAGATACGTATAACATCATTGTAAGGTAATCAACTTTGAGAAAAGACGTATTAATCTGTTATTTCCAATAAATTCCTAACATTTGGAATATTCTTCGGAAATTGCTTATAATCTGTTTTCATTTAGAATACACTTTTAATAGTAATTATACATGTTTGGATTAACTTCAATGATCCTATCTTTAATATCTATTAAACTACACCAATATTAGAATAATTTCCTTTTGTCTTTGGCATATCATCATAATACTACCAGTAACACTTTAGGATAAATATTTTGTAAATTCTACAAATACCAGGTGGGACATTTTAAACAAATTTCTAAATTAATTCGAAAACTATTTAGCTTATTTTACTTATGTCACTCTACAAACTTAATCAATAATCACTTACAAATCAAATTTTAATTTAAATAAAAATAAAATCTGAATTTTATCGATAAATTAGGAAAACATGTTTTGGTTTTTAATAAATTAAATATCATTAATTTTTTTTTCAACTATCCAATGTTTTGCAACCCACCATTAGGTAGTTTGAACAACATTATTCAATGCATTATATCTGCTTTAGTATTTTAACTGCTGCACTGGTCACGACGCAAGATAAATAAGAAAAAGAAAAAGCAATGGATTTACATATTTTAATGACTATATGTTTAATGTTCAAATATTGAAAAAATTCACATTAATCACATAAAAGAACAATGATTGTATTTTGGATGATTTTTATAGATTTGTTAAATATGAATTCAAAGATAAAAGGTCATTGTATACGCTAGTCGATTCTGATCAAAAATGCTCTAATTGGATATTCATGATAATAAATTCCTGGACTTGGGTATCCTAAGAAATTTTCTTACATATTTCATTAGAATTCCTTAAAAACATTCAGCATTAATTTGTGTAGGAACGAAGCCCTCTGTCGATACGACAACACTATAATTAAAAAATGATTACTCGCTATATCCCGCAGTCGACTTACGCATCACGCAAACACAAGTACACAACATATCTGTTTATTTTTGTATTAATTCTTCTTTATAATATTGTGTTATATGTGAAATAATTATGTATATGATAAAGCAGGCTATTACACGGTGCCACGCCGGCCGCGCAAATAACATTCAGTTCCCGACTGTTACGAACGTTTGGCCAGCCCCTCCCCCCCAAGGAAAATCTATAAACAAATTATGCATATATTTAAAATGCTACAGTCTAAAACAAACACATTATACAAAATAGAACTGATTACGTACAATTTGAATCTGGAATAAATTAAAATTAGTAGATATTAATAACAAAGTCGTATTTTAACATTGATCAATTTTTATGTTTTTCGACAAATTGTGATAAATAATGATACAGTTTAAACCAAACACCCTTTACGAATTAAAACTGATTACGTACAGTTTCCTCCTATTGGAATAATAACAATAAAAAAAAAAAATCTGCTATTAATTATTAAATATTTTGAAGTAGGTATAACGATTTTCACAAATTAATACAATATTTTTTTTTACCATGCAAAAAAGTTATAATTGTAATGTCTAACACACAGCATTCTGGCCTCGGAAATTAATTTATTATGGCCCCTGGGATAACCTGTCCTTGTTACACCATAAACCTGAGCTGGAAAAATGTTGTTTTAACTACCACTTAATTATATACAATCCAAGAAATTTTTCCGGGAATAGAAATATTTCTAAAATATAACTCTAATTGTTGGAGAAATCCCTTCATGAAAAATAAATAATCATTCATAGTACGAATAGAACAACATTTATACTAGACAGCTTAAATAATTATTACATTTGAGAAATTATTTAAAACCAAATTATTACACGGCCAACTGATATTTACTTGTATATTTTGAATATCATTAATTAATATAATTTAATAAAAATATTGGAATTATCTAACAGCCTTAATATTACCCTGTAATATTTTTAGTGATATAAATCATTTATGACTACAAGTTTAATTAAACATCTAAACATCTAAACAAAAAATTTAAATATCTACATTGAAATTTTTGGACTTGAGATTATTTTCAGGAATTTTCTGAGTAAATATGTACCTATTCCATAAGCCTCTCCAAAAACTGAACGATTTTTAGTTGCATAGGATCGTAGCCCCCTTCCAACCCAAAACACATTAATGCTAAAATTGTTAGCCCTTCTTCGAATTTTAATGGATTTACACTTAAGCTTTCCCTGATGTAAAACCTAATAAGAAAAACATATTCCATTATAAGACAAATATATTATACAAAATGAAAGTGATAACCTACCGAGGAGATCTGGAAATAAATAAAAATGTTACATAGTTATTACTTGCTTATTTAATATTTTAAAATTTACTGAATTTGATCAAGGAGGTTGGAAACTTGGTATTTATTTAACATTTTAGACACAAAACCCTGATAAGATTACACATACTTAAAATTATCGGATTTCAATTTTGAAAAATTTTTTTAGTTGATCGACATTTTTCTAGGTTGTTTTGGAAATCGATTTTTAATATTTCTTTAAAAATTGATGTTAAATTTTAGTTGAGTTTCTTAATTTATTTGTAATTTTTAGATTCACCTTAATGTCTTTAAAAAAAAAATTAAACAGTTATTTTAAAATTTATCTCCACAATAACTTAATAACAACAATAAGTACTAATATTTTTACAGAATTGAAATCCGATCATTCTGAGTTAACGTATTTTTGTCGGGCTTTTATTTCTAGATTGATTAAAATCAGTTGAGGCTTGACACAACTTTACCCAATACATTTACAAAAAAAATGTAAGTTTAATAAATGCTCAAACATATTTAAATTTTGAAGAAAGTACGTATAATGTATCCAATAAGTTCATGAACTTGGGAATTTCATAACAAATTTTCTAAAGTATTCCATTGACCCCCTTAGAAATATTTAGGTTTTCTAGATGGGCGAATGTAAGTTCCTACACGAGACCTAGCAGGTAAACAAGATGCATATGTTAGTTCCTACACGATAAAATAAGGTACATATGTAAGTTCCTACACAGTAATAACCAGGTACAAGTGTAAGTTCCTACACAGTAAAAAATAGGTACATGTGTAAGTTCCTACACTAAGTATATTATAAGTTATCAATATACTCGTATATATACAATATATTAGTTATAATGATATATCATATTATAATACTGTCATACATTTTAATCCTTTATTCTATATAATATATAATTCTTTATAATATTTAATAATTTACCTTATAAATATTATCAATTTAATAATTTTAAAAATAATAATTGTAATAATATAATAATAATTCGTCATTTATTGAAGAAAATAAAAATAAAAATGATCCATTCTATATAATATTTAATAATTTTAAAAATAATAATCGTAATTGTAAAGAGTTAATACGTATGACAGTATTATAACATGATATAAGTGTTATTAAATTGATAACTTATAATATTCTTAGTGTAGGAACTTACACATGTACCTGTTTTTCGTCGTGTAGGAACTAACATAGGTACCTGTCTTCCGCCGTGTAGGAACTAACATACGTACCTTTTTACGGAACTTACACATCACATTTGTAGGAATTAACGTATGTAATTGTCTACCTGTTACTCTCGTGTAGGAACTTACGATTCCCCTTCTAGATTGTGTATCATCAGACCCCTTCCCCACCAGAAAAAAATTAAGTTAAAAATATTAGCTCTACCTGGAATATTTATGGATTCACTTAAAGGTATTCGATACTGACCGTTTTTATGACTTAAACGTAACAATCTTTAGTCCATCAGTCTGATGTACCTAATAATGTGATAAGAATATAAGATATTTAAAACTGATTTGAATTCGTTATTATATTTTCTTGAGATCAGTAGAGCCACTTTTTCAAATTTTGGCCCCTAATCTTTTAAATATGGATTAAAAACTTATGAAATTAAAAAAAAAATTAAGTTTTGACTACACTAAATTAAAATTGTAAATTCTAAATAGTGGCTCGGTTGATCTATAGAAGACATAATAACGAATTTAAATCAGTTTTTAGAAGTCTTATAATTAGGTCAATCGGACTGATGCACAAAAGATTGGATGTTTTGGTCGATTTAATTTTGCTCATGTGCCCTACGTGGTACAAGGTGTGATATGTGCATAAGCGTGCGCGAGTGTTCACATTTTAGTTGGTGGTCTGAGAGTCACTCATACTAATAAACAGTTACTACACACGCATAACGGCATAACCATGTCTTGCACGCACGTAATATAGAAATTACCTATATTTAAATCATTTTTATTAAAACCAGTCGGTATCGAATCCCCTTAGGTTTCTCATATAAATGGATGCCTCGTATGAATATACGCCACTATAATAAGACAATTAGACAAACATATTTTACAAAACAAACTGATTACTAACGATTTTATATTTTTTTAAATTGTCTAAGTTTAATAAGTCTTTCAAATGCTTTTACCAAAACAGAAAAATCTCATCAAGAATAATTAAAAAAATACTAAAATGTATGATACCCAATATATGGCACTCTGGACTTTACAATAAATACACGAGATACCCAATCAAAATAAAATAAAATTATAAAATTATTATAAAATAATAATTTATAATTATAATACATACTACACAAAAAAAATGATAACCGTTGTCCCCAATCTGTAAAAATAAACCTTATAAAAATTTCTAATTGTTTCTCGTATATCTACATTAAACATTTTATAAGTTAAGAACACTTATTAGGATAGATATAGTATATTTATTCTAAAACCTATTTATCGGAACAAAAACATTTTAATTAAACCTCCACAATTATTCATAAACTACAAAGCACATCTTCCTTATATCACCTTACGTAAATTAATTCCGTGATAATTTGTATACATTTTTTAAGCGGTAAGTTGAGATCAGATATGAATCTATATATCCTATATATTTAATTAGTATTTCCAATAATAGACAGCTTTCAAGATGCTTGGGACGTTTTTATTTATGTCCAATGGGTGGTGAGTACACTAGGACGACAGTCAGGCTGGAAAGTAAACTGTATAGTGTTCGGCGTAATTCCACAACGGGCAAAAGGCACTGTCCTATTTACAAAGTAAGTTAAAATATAGTTCAAGGGATTAAGAGTTTAGGGAACTGGGTCAATCATTAGTAGAGTCTAACTGTCAATAGCGACTGCCGTGAGTCGGAACCGGGAACGGTCGGCTTTTAAAAGCGACAGAGGTGGGTTACGTTGGTCGAGAATCCGGTACGGTGACTTACGTCTCTCAAAATTCGGGGACCTGGCAGGTTCTGCCCGTTCGCTGATATTGGTTCAGGTGGGTCGGCGAGCCCCTGATTGATTGTCGTATAAACGGAATCGGCCACGGAGCTTCCTAGTCGGTTTGTAATCATTCTAACGTACTGTTTACGTGTTGGCACAGATAGTAGTAGCTCGTTACCGGGAGATGCTCGCGTAGTGTTGATCGCTCATCAAATGGTGAAATCGGTCTTCCTGATCGGTCGTCGCAGTTGGGTTGGTTTCCTTCACCACTAATCTGGCTATGAGAACAACTCGTACAAACGATATTTGTGGTGATTCCCAAGTGGGTTTCTCACGGGTTTGTACGAAGAGTCTTACCGTGCTGTTGCTCGTCGTTTATGTCGGCGTCGATATCGTCGAATGTGTTTCGCTGCTTGTTAGCGTTTTTAATATACGGCTCGGCGTTTGGTAGCCTTCTTTTTGTCTTCGAACGTTGTTTAATTGAAACTAGATTGAAGATGTATTGTAAAGAATGTTGAAATTGAAGTATCCAATCTCAACGGATATACTGATATAAATATACGTTTAGTGATCGAAACCAGTGCTGATTGCTCGAAAACTTCTTGGTATGGCGAGGGATCATAGCACCATTGCTTGGTTGTTGTAACCATAGATAATAAAGAAATGGATTGGCCATCCCTATACCTTATACACGGAGCGTTCTGTGATCGAAGAGAACTTATGTTACCACAGTGGTTAGATAGTGGTTGCCGGGTAGCAACATTTTAAAGCATTACGTCTCGGTGCGTGAAATTTTAAAATATGCCAGCCCATTAATTACCATTTGGCTATCAACAATCAGATAGGGAATAGAACCATAGATAATTAATAATTTTTAATGATGACAATAATATTGATATAATAAAATAATAATTGTTCGGTATAAATACAAATTAAAATAAAATGGGTGATCTGCTATAGGGCACTATGTCAAAAACTTATAATAATATAATCTATAATAATATCACAGAATAGAATCTATTCAATAGATAAATAAATATGATATAACTAATATTAACTAATGATAAATAATGATATTTTCAATTTTGTTATTGTCAATCGACAATTATAGACTTAGGTTAAGTCTAGCATGAGGTCTATGTTGTCATTTTGTCAATAGATAATAATAAAATACATGATAAATAAGAATTTATTTAATTTATTTGTCATGATAAAGTATAAACATAGGTTAAATAATAGGTTAATGAATAAGTTTAGTTACATGAAAATTAAAATTAAAAATCACACAAAAACATATTAAAGTTACTGGTTTTGAAATAAAACAAGTTTTGTGTATTTAGACCTAATTGTTATGGTATCATTTTTATTTTTTAATTCGTGATACATTCGTACCTATATCTAAATATTTTAAGATAATTAAATTCGTCAATTGGTCCCAGTGAGTATCTAAAATGGATATATTTTCGCTGCAATCGTTTTTATTAAAATATATGTTTAATTGATGCAAATTAGTACATCATTTTTAGTTGTAATTCACAATATTATAACTTAAGAGTTAAAACTTTAATTATTTGATTTCCCTATTCAAGACAAGATACGAATATAGTAATATATTGATTTATTATTATTTAATATTTATGGTGATAAACTGATAAAGCCTATGATACCAATAATCAGTAACCTGTGATACATTTTGTAACCATATTGGTAACTTAAGTTCTCTTCCGTCACAGATGAGAACAATAGCATCGCCCATCCATTTCTTTATTATCTATGGTTGTAACCTGCTTGTTGACGCCAACAAGTGACCATCTACATATTACATATAAATATTGATATCACGTTGCACCGGCCACCACGCACATAATTATTTATTTTGTTTCGTTGTATTTTTGTAATAATTATTATTTAATGTTACACGTGAGTTATTATATAATGCATAGATTATACGCGCTAACGCTAACAGCCGCCGCGACAGCTATGCAAATATTATTAATTAACACGGCTTCCGTGATATTTTTGTCTTGTGTCGAACGTTGTAACAGCAGTATCGGCACGCGCGTTTCTATATCTGTCATCAATATTAACATAAAATTGATTTTACTCTAATAGTAAAGTGTTGTATTTTTTTTCATATTAACTGCAGGCTCGAACAGCCAGTACCTTTAAATATATTATAATCTTATTGTTAATGTGCACCATAAGGGCCATTTTTATTGTATTTGTGTGTAATGTGTAAACATCATTTTTTGTATATTATGTAAAAATTATAGCACAGAACCAGCTGGCCAGTCTGCGCTCCACAAACTGTGAGTTTTTTTAATTATTATACCATCACGCCAGAAGGGCTGTATGTCATTTTTATATTTCATATTATATAATTGTATATGATCTAACAGCTCAAATAGATGTCACCTATTATTATTATATTCTGTTGTGCCAAAAGGGTGTGGATTTTATATATTTGTAAAATCATTATCGATACAGCGTATTATACAGCAACTAATAATTACCTAAACGTGTTATCATTTTTTATTATACACCATTAGTTTCAACCATACATCCACACAATTACACACAGTTTACCGACAGGTCGGTCGGTGTGTGAGTATATTATACATAGCAACATAACAAGCGCAGTATTTTGGTGACAGGACTTCGCGGACTATTATTGTTTCGTTCCCGGCTCCTACATTTTGGTGACCTCGACGTGATATCAAATTTATATGTAATATGTAGATGGTCACTTGTTGGCGTCAACACTACTTGATGCGCTTTTCACTCGTCATACAATCGAAATTTAGCCGTCGAAAACTTGATCTTTTGGTTCAATGCCGTCTCAAGGATGAAATTGTATGAGATGTGATAATACACTGATAGGTTTAATTATATGAGTCAAAATATTTATTGAAGATAAAAATTACTACACACTATCTTTACGGACGCAAACATACATTGACTGACTCGCCCGTACGGGACAGCCTTACATTGTACGCCCGTCGAATGTTGAGTCAGCGTTCGTTCCCCACATCACAAAATTGATCATATAAGTAATAATATTATAGGTAATACTAAATTATATACTACTACTACTACTACTACTACTACTCTACTACTACTACTACTACTAATAATAATAATAATCGTGGTTCATAACAGATGGTTTTGATAATGAATTTTTTATATCGTCACATGGTGTAACCGTTACGACTTCTCATAATAAACAACTTAGTAAAAATAAACACATATTTTATAAATATAAAGTGATTATATACAACCCCCGAAATAAAATAGAAATTTCACATATAAATTATTAAATATTATTAAATTTCCTGATTTTGATAAATCTTACAAATACTTTTTAACGAATCAGAAAAACATAATTAAAAAAAAGTACAAAAATGTATAAAGTCCAACATATGAAACTCCAGACTTGCTAAAAAATATGTTATGTCACCTGGAATAACCTGTTCCTTTGATGTAAATTACTTGAGCTGAAAAAACTATGAAATTGTCTCGTAGTTTCAACGCATCGTCTGTTATTTAAAAATATTACCCATCGATTATTAATTCCTAAAACACCAGTTACTAGATCGCTCGTCGTACAAGTATATTTTAAAATTGTAAATTGTTTGTATATTTGAAAACACTCATAACTCACTTTAAAATTAAAATATAATAAAAAGCCGATGAGATGCCCTAGATAATAATTTTTTATAATAGGTCAATTTCAAAAAAATCACTCAAAATTTTAAACTAACGGAGATAAAAGTGATCTGCTCAGCGTAAAATTTGCTATTCTACGCACTTGTACGACGAGACAATATAACAAGGGTTAATTTACAAGGGTTAATTTTAATACACACTTATAATAGTTATCATTATATATTATATATATATTACCAGTTGATTCATTGGTATTAGCATTGAATTGATTAATCGAGTCTGTAAAAAATTAACTACATTGTGGAAATTTTCATTTTCATTTTTTTTTGTGTTTTCACATTCTAAATCATACAATAGTCAGTCAAACTATAGGTCAAATATTCTAAAGATTCTACAAGATATTCATAGGATGAAAAATTTTAGATAAATCTCATATTTATCCAAAAACTATAATGCGTATCTCTCATAACGTTTAATTTTATGTATACTTGGTTAGCTATTACTTATAAATACAATTTTAATTTTAAAAAAGGTACAGATAATCTTGCACAGCATTGACCCCTAAAAAGTTAATTAACAAAAATGCATGTACATTTTTCAAGAAAATTGAATACCTCAAGCTTCAAGCCTATTCATAAAAGTATTTGATGTAATGTAGTTTGAATAGCTAGTATAGATTTGATGAATTTTAGTTAAACGATAAAAATGTTTTTATGAAAAGCTACACTGAGCAAAGCAACAGTAATTTCCGATAAATTCCTAGACTTTGGAATATTCCCGGGAATTCCCTAAGAAACTTCCTATATATTTCATTAGCATTTTTTATAAAATAGACAGATTTTATTAATGCGGAATTGAAGCCCTTCGCTTACATTGCTCTTATACAATTAAATAAATAGATGATCGTTTATAATTCAGAAATTGAAATATATTTTAAAATAAATACAACTATAAAACAACATATTTTAGAAAAAAAACTGATTTCTCACTTTGATCCCCTAAAATTAAATAAAAATGTACACATTAATTATAGAATATTTCTAAATTTCCTGATTTTAATAAATCTTACAAATACTTTTTATTAAGATCAAATATTGATAAAATTATGTTAAAAAAAAGTACAAAAAATAATAATAATGTCAATGTAAAGATAATAATATTATAGTATGTTTCCTGGGATAACCTGTTCTTGACGAAATTTAACAGAGTTGGATAAACTATGACGTTGTTCCAACCTCATTATATAGGCTACCTACTGCCTAATAGAAATATTATCCATAGAATGTTTCCAAAAACAAAGAATATTACCGAAATATTTATGTGTTACTCAAGAGAAAAATACTTCTTAAGACCTTCTTGGATCATTAAAGTATGAATAACACGCCAATCAGAATATACGGTTTAAATTTATACAAGTATTATCATTTTAATTATTTAAAAGCCCATAATTACGCTGAAAATGTACTTTTCACTGTGTAATTTGAATAAGACACTCTTACAGTGATATTAGGGATACTATATTTTTGATTCAAATCATTTACAACCACAAGTTTAATTAAATGTTTCAAAATATTAATTTTTTTAAATTTTTTGATATTTCCGATAAGTTCCTAGACTTGGAAATACTCCTAAAAATTTATAGAAAGCATCACTGAGTAAATTTTCCATCCCCAATAACAAACCGCTCTTTAGTTAGGTTAAGTCAGTATCACAAACACACATTTATTTTTAAAATACTAGCCCTCCCTGAAATTGTTTTGATTTTTCTGCCTATATTTCTACAATGGAAATTTTGTAAGAACATATACCATAAGATAAACATATTTAAATATTTTACTAAATAAAACTGATAACATACTGCTGGATTGTACTGGAAAAAAATTAAATTGTTATTTATTGTAAAAAAAAATTTAAATTTCAAAGTTTTGGTCAATAATACCTACTTTTTACAGAGACAGAATCAAAATATTATAGAAAATAATTATTTTTAAAAACCTCAAAATAATACTAAAATATACAATGTTTAAACATGACACCACAGACTAAACTGTGTTTGTCATGTGCCGCTATATATGAATATTCTCAAAATAATTACCGGTAACAATCAAAATCCAGAAATACCTATCTCTAAACCTTTCAAGGAACTAACATTACACAACCTGGAAAACCTCTATAGAGCAGCCGTTCAGATTGACGTCGTTTTGTTTCATCAGGTGTTGCCCGCTTACGTTGCATCGCTGGCGTATGGTTAATTCCCAGCCTCCCAGACGATGTACGTGCACTAGTTGTGTGATGATAGTTGTAGTAGGACGATAGTGTTGTGCGCGTTTGACTGCACACGTAACCGGGCAACGCGTGTATAAATGTGTGTGTGTTGTTATGAACGCCACCGCGTACGCCTGTGATGTCCCGTTATATTTTATATTGTGTCTCCGGTTGTATCCGAAGACGACAATTTGTTGAAACCGTTCTCTGTGTAGTGGGTGATAATCAAATGTTATTAAATAATTTATTAATAAAAGAACACACGTTTTAGATTTAAATGATGATTGATATTATATACTTTATTAGTTTTTAAATTGACATGTAATTTATACTATAAGCAAGCACACTACTTAGCTCGAATGAGTCGAGTTTCAGACTAAACTGCCGACAGGACTGATACTATCGTCTTGTCGCGCAAAAGCAAAATAACTAAGATAAGACGCCTACTACATACAGGCGTTATTATATTCTGTAAAACAAACGTCTCTATAGTCTATAGTGTGGGCATATAACACCCCCCGGGTTAGACGGAAGATCATTATCCTACTTTTAAACAATTATTTTGGGTAATGATTTTCCTTTTCTTATTTTAAGTTCTACTTCATTTTGTTCCGTCGAACTCGGTTGGTTTACATTGGCATTTTTAATTTTCTTAAAATTAAATATTTTTCTTATTATTATAATTGACAGAATAATTGTTAGTAAACAACATAGTATAATTAAACCAATAACATAATAATTTATATAAATTGAAGATGGCTTATAATATAAATTATCTTTTGGGATAGTGACTTCATTATCATCTTTATACTTTGAAAATACCACTTCTGGGGCTACAAATTCTTTTATTGTGTTAACATTATGTATATATTGAGTCAAATTCATAGTTGGTATGAAGTCTGATTTTAATTCTGAATAAATAGTTCTAAACGGAATCATGCGATAACCTCCTGAAATTGCGGAACATTGTTCGCTTAGGGATAATATACCTGATCCAGTTAATACTTCTGTAATTGAATCTTTATTGGAACACGTTAAAACTAAATTTTGGTGTTTTACCGTGAAAATCCACGAATTTGATGACATGAGCTTATGAAAAATCCCATGTTTAAATGAAGTGTATTTTATTTTACAAAAATCTGTTAATTCTGTTATATCTGAATAAGAAATTAAATTTATTTCACATTCGTTTGATGTCACTACCCTTTTGGCTAAAAAGTTTTTACAAATTTTAAAACGGTTTGTATCAGTACACAAACTAACATCGTTTTCGCTTAAGTTAATAAAATATTCCTGATCAATAATTATGGCTATAAACTTAAATCTAGGTTGTATAAACATAAATCTATTATTTTCTAAATATACTGGGTTTGGTAGAACATTATATAGTTTATACATGTTACTTAATACTAAGGGAATCGTATTGATGAATATAATTAAATCATTACTTCTAACGATTGTAGTTTGCATTATTCTATACAGTTCAGACATACCAGATACATCTAATTTTACAGGAATGTTTAAGTCAGGTGAAAGATTTAATTTCATCTAGCAATTGATTTGATGATAGTACTAAAGGGTGTAACTTCCCATACATAGCCGAATGTAAGATTTGAATAATTTTTTCTATTTCTAAAGCATATTGGTTATATATTAATTTTAGATTTAAAATTTGATTTTCCAATATAATTTTGATATTTTCATCACTAATCTGATGATTTTTTACTTTATTTAATATATTTCCACATATTATTTCATTATTTATATTTTGAGCGTAAACTAGTATGCTCTGATGTTCTTGAATTTGTAGATCTGACACATCTACTGGAATAATTGTTTCACATCTAGCTGGAATAGTTGTGACGTCATCTAATGTTGATGTAATTTCCCCTTTTCCTACGTCAATGACAATTTGATTCTCCATTAAAAATGGTTTCCCCAAAATACCATCGCCTATAATTGGAAAATTTGTCGGAACTACATGAAATTCACTTTCGGAAGATTGATTTCCATTTATGACTGTCAACATTGTAAATCCCATAGTCTTAACCGTTTGATCATTTATCCCCTGTAACATGAATATTTTTGTGTCTGATACTTGAACATCATCGTGAAGAGCATCTAGTTTTATTAAATTAAGATCGGCCCCTGTGTCTACAAGTAGTTTTACGATCTCTTTTGTACATTGTGGAATTTTATATAAAGCATGATTATCAATTAATTTGATTCTGAATGACAAGGTTCTTGCAGGTTTAAGGCTATTGTTTTTAATGCTTTGACCGATTGGTTGCCCGAGCCATTCGGTCTTGGCCCGTTTCCCGAAAACTGTCCATTGGATTTATTTGTTTTTTTCTTTTTGTAACATACATCTTCGGAGTGTCCCGGTTTATTACAATAAGTACATGTTATCTTTTTCACATCTTTATTATTTGGATTTGAATGTACTTTTGATTGAAACTTTTGCTGGCCAGTATCTTGACTGCGATTTCCATATCTACATTGATTTGTAAAATGGTTATTACGATTGCAAATTTCGCAATACTTTTGATTGTTATTTTTGCCTTGGTTTCCTCCTTTAAGTATTCGTTGAGTCTCTTTTGATGATTGGTAAATTTTCTGCTCTTCAAGACTTGCCTTCATTGCATCTTCCAGTGTTTCAAAGTTTCTTGATTTAATCACTGTTCTTAAATGAGGTAATAATCCTTCTACGTACGTCGTTAATGTAATTTCTTTTATATATGTACGTATTGCTGTGGCATCTGTGGTTGGTTTTCCCTTTGTGCTCACATTACATAATTCATTGAGTAGGTTTTCAACCTTTGTAGAATATTCATGAATTGACTCTCCTTGAGACTGTCTTGTTGATGTAAGTTCAAGTTGTAGATACCCTGGTGTACGTTTAGCACAAAAATTTGATTCGAGTAAATGTTTAAGTCCTGCCCAATCTTCTACATCGCGATGTTGAGTTATCGCAAAAGCTTTTTTACTTAATTTTGTACGAATAGCTTGTAACAAAACTGGCTTTATATTGTTATCGACATTAGACATTACGAAATCACATGCGCTAAGATAAGGATAGATATCAGCTGAATCTTCACCATTGAAAAAAGGAACCAATTTAATGGCTGTTTCTAATGAAAGAACTGTATTGTTCATTTTGGAAATGGTACACGAATTATCCACCCCCAAAATTTTTAAACCTAGTAGTTCGGTATTTTTATTTAATTGTTTTGGTGGGTTATCTTCACCTATTTGATCCGAAGGTACTGAAGTTGAAATATTACCTCTAGTATCCGAGAATAATGATTCTACACTTCTAGATTTCCTATGGTATCTTTTATTTTGGTGTGTTCGCGACCTAGTATTTGGGCCAGTATATATTAAATTATTGTCAAAGTTATTTGGTATAGGAGTATTATAATCTTTATTTACTGTAGATGTATCTGGACTCCTATCAGTGCTACTATTACCACTACTTGATTGAGTAGACATACATTAAAAGTGTCAATTTGTTATTATAATGTATAAAAAAAACAAAACAAAACGATAATAATAATAAAAAAAAATTACAATTATGTTACTATGTCAGTAGGTTAATAATAAAAAAAAAAAATAAAGAAATTTTATTCTATTATTCAAGTTAGTGATAATAATATTATTATAACATAAAAATATTTATATTTTATTATTATTATTATTATTTCCTTTCTTTTTTACTTACAGTATGACGGTCTTTGTTATTACTCCGGACTGCATAATAATTGACTTCTTTGACAGACTATCTGGGTCCCTTGTTGAACTCGCCACGTCTCTCGGTGTCGTTCCCACGTAGTTTTCAAGTTATTTCGTTTGAAGTTCTACGCTCCGAAACCGGTATGCGCGGAGACCACACTGGTGGGTTTTGTTTAATTTGAACGATTAATTAATTTCTGTTTACTAATTAATCGATGTAGACGAGATGTAGTGTAGCTTATTGTACAAGTGTGCGTATTTGTATCGACAATACGTGTTGATTGTGTATTTATAATGAAATATTATGTTGATACCGTTTTTACGTAGGTGATATAAAACAAGTAGCACCTCCTACGGTGTATTTGTAGATGCGTGTGGCGTAAATATCGGGGACTATAGAATAGTTTCCTCGCCAATCTTTAGGTAAAAGCGCCTCCGTGTGAATTTATTCACTCGTGTTAACTTTTTTTTTTTTATTATAAAAATTATTTGAATATATTACTCACTAGACAGAATTTCTTTCAAAAGAAATGAAAATTAAAACGGCTACCGCTGCCACCAATGTTATGAACGCCACCGCGTACGCCTGTGATGTCCCGTTATATTTTATATTGTGTCTCCGGTTGTATCCGAAGACGACAATTTGTTGAAACCGTTCTCTGTGTAGTGGGTGATAATCAAATGTTATTAAATAATTTATTAATAAAAGAACACACGTTTTAGATTTAAATGATGATTGATATTATATACTTTATTAGTTTTTAAATTGACATGTAATTTATACTATAAGCAAGCACACTACTTAGCTCGAATGAGTCGAGTTTCAGACTAAACTGCCGACAGGACTGATACTATCGTCTTGTCGCGCAAAAGCAAAATATCTAAGATAAGACGCCTACTACATACAGGCGTTATTATATTCTGTAAAACAAACGTCTCTATAGTCTATAGTGTGGGCATATAACAGTGTGCGCAGGCGACAGTTACATGTAAACACGATTCGCGTCGCTGTCTTCGTCGAATCGTCTTCCTCGTAGATCTAAGGGATGGGAAGAGATTGAGAGAATGGACTGTATAGGAAAGGGTTAAGCTTTTTAGTTTATGTGTAATAATGAGGTAACTATAAACAACAATGTCTTGTGGTAGGTATATGACAATGTACAGAACAATATTTCATTGTAATGTCCTGCAACGGAAATGACTTATCAACTAGTGTTAGTAAATAATAAAAATGCGCGACCACAATCCTGTCAGCAGATCAATAAATCAATTGAATAATAACTCGACAACAAATAAGTAATAAGTAATACCACAGAACAATATAGAATAGACACTCGATCAGCTGATCGGAATACTGTATCCCAACGGTTGACGTATTGGAAATTGTACCGTATCCGTAATCTGTTAGAATGTTAGCAACGTGTATCCCTCTTAGTTACGGAGTTATAAAAACAGAACCAAACAAACAACGCAGATATGGCCACGATTTAAGATATACAGGTTGCACAACGAAGACAAATATTGTGACTCAAGAACTGACACTTCAAAAAAATTAACTCTCAACGCTCCTTGAGGGGAAAATTGTATTTCAGTGTCGCCACAGCTAGGGAAAATTTTTATTATTATCTAAGGAAATTAGTGTTATTTAAATTATTATATAATATTATGTCTTTTTATTATTGTTATACATAAAATAAAATATTCAAGTCCAAGTTCAAGTATAATAATAGAATAAATAGTATAAAATCAGAAGCTGAATCAAATGACCACAAAAAGCGACGGAAAATTTCGAAATAGATAATAATATTAGATCTTTAATCATAGGCGTTTTGCTTATTTCGACACCGGGAGCGCTAATGTTCTATTTTCGACAGCTGTTTTATAGTGTCATTTTTAAAGTCACTGCGGGACGCTATTAAACATAGGTCGTTGTGCAACCTGTATATCTTAAATCGTGGATATGGCCAATGGGCATTACAAAAACACTATATCAGTTCTGTCTCTTTTTGTGTGATAATAATGATATGATTTATTTAATTGATAATGCATTCCAGGCCCTCCTAAAGACCGTGTTCAAGGCCCCAGTTACCAGATTTTGCCATTATACACAGTGTCTATGCTCTGGTAATACGTTTCACGATGATACGAATAATAAAGTAAACAATAAATACGAAATGACGTGTGTACGACCTGGTATCGGAGTTGAATAGCGATGATAACACGGTGACGGTGTAGTTGCCCCGGAATGACAATCAGCAGGTGGAGGTAGTCCTGAATGCGACGATACACTGAACATCAACGATGGCGAAATCGGCCAACGAGTCAACGAACTCTTGGACTTCGTTACTAATCAATCGCAGAATGGTTGAGCTCTCGTTGAACATTTGACGACACGACAATGAGAAGCGAGCACAACACGGTTCGGGCAATAATTACGAGCCGGCGCGTGTGAACGGCGTATGTCAAACGGCAAGACACGTGGGGATAACGGCGGAAACGCACTGCGTACAAAAAACGGACGATACGACACGAGAAAACGAAACACCACACGGTTCGGGCGCACGGAAACAACCAATATGGTGTTGTTGACGGCGACGGCGCACCGGTTCGCGACGTAAAACAATTCCAGTAGACAGAGAAACAAAACACAAGTAAAGGCCAAGACGGTTGGGCAACGACGAAAAGTCGGTGGCGTGAACACAGCGACCGGTGGCTAGGCACGACGGTATCCATGAACAACGGCAAATAGAGATAAGTGGAGAATCAGTGATGTTGGCTTACGCAGATGATATTTTAGTGATAGGTGATACTAGAGAGGAAGTTACCCAGACAACCGAGAGACTACTTAAGGCAATCCTATCAATGAGCTTAAATATAAATTAAAAATAAATTAAATACATGGTGGTGATGTCATGGATATTCGATGCAGTAGACAACTTCAAGTATTTAGGAGGAAACGTCAATAACAAGAACAATATGCACCAAGAAATAAATTAAAGAATCATGAGCGAGAGCAGGTGTTACTATACTACGTATAATCATTGATTATAAATACAATAATTTATAATCAATGGCCATTAACAAGGTCATTAAAAAGGTGATGAGAGAAAGTTAATAATATATGAAAGAAAAAGATTCCGGAATATATTTGGACCACGATTTAACTGAGAAACATACACGTTTGATAGAAGAAAAAATGAAGAGCTATAGAAATTATACAAAAGATCAGATATTCTAGCCTTTATTAGAAATAAAAGATTAGAATTGTTTGGACACACTTGGAAAGCGGATGGTCAACTAATAAAAAAAGTATTCGTGGAAAAAATGAACTAAAAAAGACCCCTATGAAGATCCAGGACACGGTGGATCGATGTAGTTGCCTTGGATTTGAAAGTCATATACCAGAATGTGACATATGAGGTGACTTACAATATAGAGGGATGTAGTGGCCTTTAAAGGCAACAATGGTCCTTAATACACCGGTAAGCTGAGAAGAAGAAGAATTAACTGATGTTCACTTAATGCTACAGCCGTCAGAGACAATTTGAAAACTCCTTAAAAAAAAAAAAATGTGAATAATTCAATACAATTGAAAAGAAAACTAACCTATAGGTTAGTCATTTAATCATTAGAGAAATTATTTAAAATCACAGATTTACGCTGACAAATGACATTTAAGCACTTGAATTAAATTTAAACAAATAAGACACGGATTAAATGGGGTTTTGGAATTATCCAAAATTATTTTTATTATTCTGTTATATTCTAGGGAATAATATATTTATGATTCAGATCACTTACATCCACACGTTTAATATTTAATATTAATTATTAAGCCACATGAACAATATCTAATTGAATATACTAAACACATTTTTCAAATTATTCTATTAGTATACCCCACTCCACCAAAATTTGTTTTTAGGTAGTTGTGTTTAATCGAAGTCCGATTCTTGCTTAGATGTTTATAATGTTAGTTCCTTGGATCTTGTAATGGATACCTACTACCTACACTTCTCATAATGAAAAATTTTGTAAGAGTAAAAATCATAAAACAAACAACATATTTTACAAAATAAAATAATTTAATGATACGTACTAGCTTTATCTAAAAAAATGTAATTATTAATAATTATAAAATATATTTTATGACCTGGTTTTGTTAAATCCTGTCATCACTTTCATCAAGACGGATAAATTTTATAAAAAAAATTTGAAAAAAGAAAAATAATATTATGCATATCATATAACCAGGGCTCGGGACTTACAGCATTTGCTTATTGTCATGCTATAATACGTTTAATTATGAAGTTTGAAAGTGTTTTTTTCGCTTGTTTCAGCGATTTTTCAAAAAAATGCTTATTTTCCGTTTTTCTGATTATTTTTACTTATTTGATACAGTATTTCTACGTTTTTATAATGTTTTCAACTATTAAATATCGATCACATTTCATTTTTCAGAAAATCCCTCGGAAAATCCTTAAAGTCTCGAAAGTTAAGTTAAATTTATTTTATTATACAAAGGTAAAGATTTATTTTTATTTTGTTTGATTTTTTAGTTAGAATTTTTTAGTTTTTTGTCTTTTGGTAAATATTTTTGCTAAAATTTAAGTTTTTTAAATGTTTATTTGAGAGCTTATAATGATGTTTTTAAGAGCTTATTTTAATGATTTTAAGTGCTTTAAGTCCCGAGCCCTGCATATAACACTTTGGATTTGGAAATCACTACGTTATATCTCACAGGGTAACTTGTTAAATTTAACACATTTAATTGAGCTGTGAAAACTGAGAAGACTTTTTTCAAATTTTTTTCTTTTATGTTAAAACATTACACTTTTATTTTAATAATGGCAAGATACGGCCCATCCCAACATATTTTTTACAGCATTGATGCTTTAATCTATTGGTAGCTTGAACAAGCATCACTTATCCCAATTTGTTAGTACCTACTTGTTTATTTAATATTTTTTTTTATTATTTAGGTTGAGGCTTCGACAGCAAGGGTCATTAGTCTGTGGAACTGTGAGCGAGGAACTGTTGGTTTGGAACTCGTGGATGTTTTTGGCAGAATTTCAAATGGGCACCCGTAGGTTTCTGTCATGCCCGGGTGGAAAAGGTGGCCTCTTTTTCCAGACAGCGTGTACTGCCTGTAAAACGATGCCGCCCATTACCGGGATTCGAATCGGCGACGCGCGACGGTGTGCATCGCAACCGACGTCTTAATCCGCCCGGACACTACACCCCCATACTTATTTATTTATTATCGTGTATATATTGTATTATATAAGAAAAATTATAACATCATTCTAACACCAGATTATTATTTTACAAATTGTACATACTTGTTATAAACCTTAAGTATTCTTTACGTAGATCTGTAATAATAAACATCATGACAATTTCCAATTCTACATCATATACATCAGTAACTCTTTAGAATTTACCTAATCTATTTAATAGATTTAACCATTAATTCATCGTTTTAATTAAATCACCATATCTATTTGAATCCTACAGAACTTATTTTAATAAGTTACGCATAATTTCTTAATATTCAAGTACAAATAAGATGTTAATGAAAAAGAGAAAAATAGAAAACAATATGCTTCAATATTTCATCCACAAACTACACAGTTTCATTTTTCATCATAACAAGGTAACTTTTTTTAATGGAATTTAATTGTACTTATTTAACTATCCTTAATTTAGCTACTTCAATATTTAACCCATCATAATCATGTATTTAGTCGCCATTATTTAATCCAACATATCAAATTATGTTGTTGGGCTATACCTAACCTAATACCTAACCTTGAAAATTATGAAGGTAGATTCCAGTTTTACTCATTGATGGAGCATGATATCATCGTTCTCGCGGGAAAAATTGGGTGCATTGCACATGTGTGGAATTATCTTCTGCGCATGCCCAAAAACACAACAAGGTTTGCTGCAAATGCAATACAAATTTATTGTAACGTAATATTCTGGTATATGCATCGTCAGAGAATATATCAATGTAATTTAATACTAGTTGTTTATTTAACTGTGTTATTATTACTTAGTTATTTTGATTTGTTATAATATCAACATATTATATTATATGGCAAATGTTAATAACAATGTTTTTGGTCGCATTGAATGGCATCACTGCAGGCATACTAGGAATGATCGCATCTCTAACCCACATCACACTGTCTATGAGTATAAGATCTATTGTTTTACTATGACTTATTTTCCATCATTATAAATGATTGAATCATCAACATTCACAGCAGATCCTGGTAGAAATTGAGATTTATTAGATAATTGGGGATCGTTAAAGAAAAATTGGATGAAAACGGCCTGATCCGTAAATTATATTCTGCAATGTCTGTTCGGTATATATGTACGAATAGCGTTATTTTATTCTCTCTATTGTCACAAAAAAAAATATACATTTGCTCACTTTGTTGAATATTAGATTGTAAAATTTGTCATACCGATATTAAAATGTATTATATTATAATAAACTATACCTAATCTACTATTATATATTAGTTTTTAATACATTTAAAAAAACCTAAATAAATCACAGATACACCAAACATTAAAAAAAATATATTTTAATACTGTTAAAAAATTAAACCCATGCTATAAATACATTTTACTTATTATAATTTAAATTGAATATATTACACGTACGATTAGCCATAGCTAAAAAAGAAAATAATTATAATTTGTTATTTATGGAATATTAATAGTAGACCTACTGTAATATCTTAGATACGGATTGATTGAAACATACAAACGCTTTTAAAATATAAAGTTAATTGATTTATTTGAAATCAAACGAAACATAGTTTTTTTTTATAGTTCATGAATCCAGAGTCGAAATATTGTTAAATAAGATGAATAGCCTAACTGAATGGATTCATAACTACAATAGTACACAATAAAAAATTAAAAATTTGAGGGTGGTCATTTTTACAAAAGTTATGAGACACAAATCACATAAATTTAATTTCAGAATTAACATTAAAAAAAAAATACCACAATATTCACTTACTATTTGCATTTACTGCATAGACTAGAAAGAAAATAATAAACATATTATTTAATAAACCACAATACACAAAAATTATATTACATGGATGACCTAATATGACCTTCTACAAAACATTTAATTTGTAGAATTTTACAACGAACAAACGATGGAAGTCAAGCAAACGCATGATTTAAATTCAGGTTTACGGTATAAGTATTATATTGATATAAACAATTTAAGATTAGGTTATTCATAATTTATTTGTTAATTACAGAAAATAAATATGAAAATAAATTAAATTAAACTTATTTCATAATAGTATTTGTTTCACTAAAACTCATATTCAATTAGAAGATAAACATCAATGGCCACTTTAACATGTAAAGATATGTGTTCTTTTCCATAACTGACTGTAACAGTAACAGATTCAAACAGCTGTAGTACCAGTTGGTTGCACTTAGCTTACAAAATAATAATTTAAAAAAATTTAATTTCCTGGCATCCCACCTCTAGACTTTAAATTCTAACTACTAAAGATTTCGTTTGCGCTGATATGTGCTCATGGATCATATTTTGTGTTACAACCCCTAATAAAATACAAGAGATCTATATTGGGGGTGCCAGCAAAACGCTCAAAATGAGTCTTTTTTAATAATTTACTACTGACATTCTGTACCTACTTATTTTTCGATGTTTGTGCTCCTGATAATAAGGAGGTCTACTTAATTCTATAGGCATTTCATGCATTATTACACATATACCATAAAATCTATCTTCTATCTTTCTATCTATATAATATAGATATTTAAAAAATAAAATCACACTTCTTATCTAAATTATGTTGAATATTATATAAACATAAGATTAAACTTTAAATATATTTAGGATGCATATTATAAATAGTGTAAATCTAAATAATGATTTAAAATTTAATCAACTCACTTTGCTCTAATATAGACAGAGAATACCCGATAATAATTAATAAGTGTATTATATATTTTATAATTATAAAATATTCATAAAATGTTATGATGAATGTGGAAAATCAAGTGATTTGTTTGAAATGTTTGCAATTAATTTTCAAGGTTTTCGGTAAAATATAAATTTCGAAACATAGTAATTATTATGGTTGTTCGCACCATTGAGCAGCGCGAGTGTTATTATTGTTATTGTGCCATCACTTCGCAAGTTTTCTCCCTGTCGGCACGGACTACTACCAAAGAATAGATGAAATTAGAAAGGACATTTAATGCAAGGAACGTTTTGCATGTAGTGGGGATGGTGGCCGTCATCTTCTTATTTATGCTGTCAGAGAATTTGTTAGGTTATGAAATTAAGTTTTAATGAACACTATCATACATCGAGTTTGTAATGTTTGTATACATATTTTTGACCTATTGCTTTTTCACAATTTCAGATATTATTTTGCGCTTGTGCTAATTTTTATTTACATTAATTGATTTTTTTTTTTTTTTTTGGCAATTGATTGTGGTTGTCGGTGAATTAATTTTTACAATGAATACATAAAATACTTCAAAGAATTACATCAAATGTTCGTATTCATAATATGATATATCATATTAGAATTAAATTGTATTATAATTGAATAATATACCTAGGTACTATTTAATTAAAAATAAGCCAAAATTGCAAAAAGTTGGACTTAAACACTTAAAGATTTTAAATTTTTAACTTGAACCGTATCATTTTGTGTATTTTGTTATTAAGTTTCATTATATATTTACACAATATAATTGTAGATATGTTATTACCATTGTGTGGACAGACTGATTCATAAATTAGAATATGGCCTCCACCTTTTTGTGTGATAAGTATGATTACCAAGTTATAAAATTTAATTGTCTACCCCTTGCTACTAGGTACAACACTGGACTGGAAACGAGACGTTTTCCGCCGGGCCTCTTAGTGTCCTTGAGAGAGGTGTACGAGGGGGAATCGTACATGAGCGAATCTGGCGCCATTTATACTTTAATGATAAACCATTCCCGCCAAATAAACTTACATAAATATTAAATTATAATAAGCACCAACTATAACATAATATTGTCATATATTATGTTTCACCCGAACATTCCTAACTCTAAAGCACGGACTACGTTTTATTGTTTATTGTTTGAAGAAATGGGTAGTATGTCTGTGGTAAGCTAGGCTGCGCTAGATTAGCTCACGTACAATTCCCCTTTCTACACCTCTATCGCTAGAGGCTAGCCAACATTCCAACAACCTAAAAACATTTTATAATTTTATTACGTTCGTTCTTTCCTCTTTCTTTTACTTTTCACTTCTCGAGCTGCACGGTCATCGTCCCAGCCAGTGGCTAACCTCCGGCGATACGCTCTCTCGTTCATCGACCTCCGCGCGACATTCACCAACACGCCGACGTCGATACGAACCAACCCGCACGTCTCTCGCAATCCAACCATCGCACCGACTATTTGATAGCTGAAAATTTTGTTTTCCCCCACGAACACATACCGACCGGACGAAAACCACGTTCTCTTTCTGTATCGTCGCATATCAACCTGTCGTGCTGATATTTAAAATAAATATAAATAATAGTATTGTCGAAACAATTTGTGTCGTGCGTATTATTTTTCAAAACTACCTCCACCTTCACAAGGTTCGACCGGCCAACCGCGGACACCTACCAGGATCAACACCACCGTAGCCGTGTCAATAGTGTACATTGTTAAGCCAACAGGCTCTATTTCATATTATACTCTTGTTGAGCTGGCATAGGTAGGCCAACAATTATATTACATTATTTTACTCATTGTTCCTATTTTTTTTTGTCATTTAGGTACTATATTGGGCCAATAAGGCTATTAAATGCATTCATTTTAATTGACATTATTATTGAATCGGAGTTTATAAATTGTATAAATTATCGTTATTATATATTGTTATATGGTATTTATTATTATAGTGGGTACAAAAAAGAAGACTATTGTTGTTATTGATAAATATAATTATATACAAATTTTAACTTTATCATATACAATTATCATTATTATATATTGTAAGTAGTGAATTAATTTACTACTGCCTACCAGGGCCGTCCCGAGGGGGGGGGGTGTAGGGGGGCCACCCCCCACAACTCATCTAGTGGGGCCCAGTCGGCACATAGCTTAGCGATCCGTTGAGTCGGCAATTTTAACAATATTCAACAATTATAATATTATAATAATATTTCAAGTATTTGAAAAAATATTTTATATTGCACAGTCAAATTATGAGTTCAAATATTTTGCTATGAAATTTATATAACTACTTTATTTATAATTCAATAAGAATATCATAATTAATAATAAATTAATAACTATTAACAGTAATAACTGATAAGTAAAATAATAATAAAATGACAATGAAATATTGTCGTTCCATCCGAATAATATGCTCGATTCTCGATAACAATATGTCAATATGTTAAAAATAGATCTGATGTACAAAGTACAAATCGTCAAATCGACTGTCTGTACTCTGTATTGTCACCCATATGGCTATACAATATCACTACATAGTGTACATGATAGACTGAACAGTTAGTAATACGCTGTTATTTTCCAAACTAAGCTTAACATTTTGCAAAAGTTTTTCAGTCTCTATAATTTTATATTTTTACTTTTATAATAATGAGTGCCACAATTAATGTTAAACGTAAGAGAAAACGTGTTAAAGTCGAGTGCTTAGAATGTGGAAATACATTTGACGATGATTTTAAGAAAAAGCACGAAGAGAAGTTACATAATGGTAAACGGATAAATGTGAAACATGTTGGCGCTCCTAAAAACCCGTTCGAAAGTGCGGCCAAAACTTCACAACTTTTATCCAAACAGATAAAACTGCATAATATGATTCCGGTAAGCTTTTATATTTTTTAATTGTTATACACCGTAATTGAATCCAATTTTAAATTTCACATTTATAATATTAGTTCTTGATACATTATGTATGGTAAAAAATATTGAGAATAGAATTTTCATATAACATTAAATATACAGACATACAGATACAGTGCTAAATAAATTTTAAAATATAAAAATGTTTTTATTCTGATTTCACTATAAGTGCCTACTACCTACTATATAATATGTATAATTTTTAATTTAGTCAAGTTCAACTCAAACAATATGTAGCGTATCCAAACTGAAGCTAAACGTGAAGGAATAACAGAATCTGTATTAGATGAGGTAAGACATTAAAATACAATGAAATATACATATATAGAACTATTGGTACATTATGCACAAAAAAAACAAATTAAAGTAACGTTTTTCATGTATTATTTGATATACAATAAAATATTACAAATTCCCTCTTTTTATTTCCAGTAGATAGTACTTATACAGGCTCTAATCTAAAAGATCTAGATTTAGTCCAAACTCAACTAGAGATATTATTTAACATGTTACAAGATGATTCAAAAAATTTTGAATCCTTAATGGAAAAGTCTGAGGAAGTCAAACATATTTTACCATGTGCTAATTTATTATGTCGTTTGGCGTTAACTCTCCAGTGAATGTTGCCTCAAATGAAAGGACATTTAGTAAATTAAAATTAGTGAAGACATTTCTTAGATCAACAATGAATGATGACCGGTTAAATTCCTTAGTAATATTAGGAATAGAAAAAGATATTGTAGACCAATTGAATATTAACAAATATTAACAAATATTAAAAAATATTCTAGTTCTTAGTTATAACATATTCATACTTACAAGCCTGGGCAAGTTAATGATAATTTTTAACTGAGTTAAGTTAAGTTAATGGAAAACATTTTAAAAAGTTTAAAGTTAATAGTTAATCTAATTCTTTTTTTAACTCAGTTAAGTTAAAAGTTATATGAACATTTTCAATTAACTTATTAACTTAAGTTAAGTTATTTTTTTTTTATTTTATATTTATAATATCAATATAAATAATAAAAATCCTAAATATTATTGACCACAGGAAATAGCCAATAGCTTTTCTATATATAGGTATTGAATTAATATAACTATGTAATAAGTATGAAAAAAATACAAAATTGAAAATGCCGAAACAAATACAATCTTTTATTCTATTGATTTATTAACACACTAATACAGACAACTGACAAGTATTATACATTTTTTTAAAATTATTAAATAAAAATAACATGGTATTTAAGAATGTACTCTGAATACTTTTTCAGGAAACTAAATGTCTAAAACTGTTTGAGAATATAGCCAACTATATACTTCATTATATTTATTATTTAATTATTTATAAATTAACTAAACTCGAATTTGATTAAAAGTAACTCGTTATTTATTAAGTTTATATCAATTAAAATAAGTTAAGTTAAAAATTAAGTTTATGAAAATTAAATTTTAAAAAGTTAAGTTAAAAGTTAAAATTAACTTAACTTTTAACTTTTTAACGCATTTATGCCCAGGCTTGAATGTATCTCTACTATCAGGTTATGCATACAAATAATAATTAATAAGTGTATAATATATTTTATAATTATAAAATATTCATAAAATGTTATGATTAAAGTGGAAAATCAAGTGATTTTTTGAAATGTTTGCAATGAATTTTCAATTTTTTTTTGTAGAATATAAATCTCGAAACATAAGAATTAGGGTACAAAATTCATTTTAACATAATTTGAAATACAGTTCGAAATTTTAACATATTCATACTTATATATCTATTATAGCCGAATATAAATTTTGAAATATAATAATTATGGTGGAAAAATTATTTGAACTTAATTTGAAATAGAGTTCTTAGTTATAATGATATGAATTCATACATATATGTCTAATATCAGGCCATGCATAGAATTAAACATTATAAACACGTAGTTTAAGGTTAATATTTAATTATAATAAATTATAACTAACAGTTTTATGTTTAAAAAAACTCAAAAAACTTGAAGGCAGATATTTAAAAAATAAAATCACACTTCTTATCTAAAGTATGTTGAATATAATATAAACTTAAGATTGAACATAAAACGTATTTAAGGTGCATATTATAAATAGTGTAAAACTAAATAATGATTTAAAATTAAATAAACTTACGTTGCTCTATTATAGACAGAGAATACCCGACAATAATTAATAAGTGTATAATATATTTTATAATTATAAAATATTCTTAAAATGATATGATTAAAGTGGAAATTCATGTGATATTTTGAAATGTTTTCAATGAATTTTTAAGTTTTTCGGTAAAATATAAATTTCGAAACATAAAAATTAGGGTAAAAAAATCATTTGAACCTAATTTGAAATAGAGTTCTAAATTTTAACATATTCATACTTATATATCTATTATAGCCGAATATACATTTTGAAATATAATAATTATGGTGGAAAAATTATTTGACCTTAATTTGAAATGTTTACTATCAGGCCATGCTTAGAATTAAACATTATAAATGTGCAGTTTAAGGGTATTTTTTAATTATAATAGATTATAACAGCTTTTTTTTAGAAAAAATTCAGATATTGAAAAAAAACACACACACTTCTTATCTCAATTATGTTGAGTGTTATATAAACATAAGTTTAATCTTTAAATATATAAAAGATGCATATCATAAATCGTGTAAAATTAAATCTACTTACGTTTCCCTATAATCGACAAAGCATATCCGATAATTATAATCAGCTAGTGTATAAGGTATTTGATAATTATAAAATTTTCATAAATTGTTATGATTGAAGTGGAAAACCAATTGATTTTTTTGAAATGTTGGCAAAGAATTTTTTAGTTTTTCGGTAGAATATAATTTTCGAAACATAATTATAAGGGTAGAAAAATCATTTGACCTTAATTTTAAATAGAGTTCTAGGTTATTATAACATAATTCATTCTTATATGTCTAATATCAGGCCAGGCATAGAATTAAACATTATAAACACGTAGTTTAAGGTTAATATTTAATTATAATAGATTATAACTAACAGCTTTTTTTTTAAGAAAATCGGAAAATTGAATGCAGAGATTTAAAAACTAACATCTCACTTCTTATTTACATTATGTTGGATATTATATACTAACATAAGATTAAATTTAAATATATTTAAAATTTTAAAATGTATATTATAATTAATGTAAAATTAAATAATGATTTAAAATTAAATCAACTTACATAGCTCTAATTTAGACAGAGAATTCATGATAATAATTAATAAGTGTATAATATATTTTATAATTATAAAATATTCGTAAAATGTTATGATTAACGTGGAAAATCATGTGATTTTTTGAAATGTTTTCAATGAATTTTTAAGTTATTTGGTAGAATAAAAATTTCGAAACAAAATACTTAGGGTAGAAAAATCATTTGACCTAAAAATGAAATAGAGTTCTTAGTTATAACATATTCATAATTATACGTCTACTATCAGGCCATGCATAGAATTAAACATTATAAACACGTTGTTTAAGGTTAATATTTAATTATAATAGATTATAACTAACAGCATTTTTTTTTTAGAAACTTGGAAAATTGAATGCAGAGATTTAAAAAATAACATCTCACTTCTTATCTAAAGTATCTTGAGTATAATATAAACTTAAGATTAAAATTTTAACATATTTAAGATGCATATTATAAATAGTGGAAAATTAAATTATATTATTAGGTAAATAAAATTAACATACGATGTGCTATTATAGACACAGAATACCCGATAATAATTAATAAGTATATAATATATTTTATAATTATAATATATTCATCAAATGTTAAGATTAATGTGGAAAATCAAGTTATTTGTTTAAAATTTTTGATACGAATTTTCAAGTTTTTCAGTTCAATATAAATTTCATAACATAATAATTAGGGTAAAAAAATCATTTGAACCTAATTGAAATAGAGTTCTAAGTTATAACATATTCATACTTATATGTCTACTACCAGGCTTAGAATTAAACATTATAAACGTGTAGTTTAAGGTTCATATTTAATTATAATAGATTATATCTGACAGGTTTTTTTTTTAGCAACTCGGAAAAAATAATTCAGATATTTAAAAAAAGAAATCACACTTCTTATCTAAATTATGTTGGATATTATATAAACATAAGTTTAAACTTTAAATATATTAAAGATGCTTATTATAAATCATGTGAAATTATATTATAACTTTAAATTAAATCAACTTACCTTGTACTATAATAGACAGAGAATACCCGATAGTAAAAATGAGTGTTTCATATAGTTCATAATTGTAAAATATTTATAAAATATTATGATTAAAGTGGAAAATCAAATCATATATTTGAAATTTGCAATGCATTTTTAAGTTTTTCGGTAGAATATAAGTTTCGAAACATAATAATTAAGGTAGAAAAATCGTTTGACCTTAAATTGAAATATAAGTACTATAAGACGCCGTGCAGGAGTACAGCTAGCGCTTCGGGTTGACTATTTATGAAGTACTTACAGGATATTACTACGCACGTTTCAATGGTATTTTAAGAAAAAATATTTGTTATTTGATATTCGTATTTGAAAATGTAACACAATTAATGTAATAATTTCAATCAATATTTTGAAAACAATGCTTAAAGTTGTTATCAGCTATATTGCCTATACAGTATAGGTACTGGCGTACTGCATGTCTGCCCTCTGCTTCTGCATATACTAACTGAAAGTATCAAACAACTAATATTTTTAAATAGTTATTATTTAGTAATTATTAGTGAAAACTGAAATAAACAATGAGTGATTTAATATTACATTATGGTTTTCAAACTATTTTCTCTAATAAAAAATATAATAAAGATAAGTCATTAAATTTACTTAAAAGTGGACATGTCATATATGTCCAAGAACTCAAAACTGTTATGGGTCCATGTATTATAAGTGGTCAAGTTATAAGACAAGCTTCTGTTACTTCTCCACCTTACAGAGTAAAAATTGAAGTAAGATCAACAATAATTGTTTTTTTATTAATAGTGTTCTGTGTGTTACTTATGAAATAAGTACCTAATACTATATATTTAAAAAATGTTAGTATATAAATATATTATTAATTTTTAATTTAAAGTTTTAAATTTTTTTTACTTTATAATAAACTCATAATATGAAAGATAAACAAAATAAACATACCTACCAATTTTAAACACATTAGTTAAAAATATTCCAAAACTATTTCATTACAATTATAATTAAGACAAGTATCTAGGTTGATACTAAATACTAATACTTGTATTTTGAACTGTTGTCAACAAATGTTTACTATGCCTATTTTATTAGCTTGATGGTTCAAGGGTAATCAAGTCTGCAAACTGTGAATGTGCTACTGGGGCTGGCGAAAAATGTAAACACATTGGTGCTGTTTACTACTATATTAACAATGAAGAATCGTCATTAAAAACTGATTTACCTCAAACATGGGGTAAGCCATCTAAAGCTGGTGAAGAAAAATATAAAAAAGGCAAACAAATTGCAGAGTTATTTAATCCAAAAAAACCTTGATTAGATGTAGCTCCTGTTGATAAAAATTATTTCATCAAAAATTCCAATCTGTTGTCATTGTCTAGTCCATTGAGTTATAATTTGAAAATTGAAACACAAACACAAGTAGAAAGAATTTTTTTTTAATTACATTCATGTTTCTGAAGAAGATATAAAATATATTTTTAATAAGACTCTAGAACAATCTGGTCATGTTTGGTTAGAAAATAGAAAATTTAGGATTTCAGCAAGTAATAAAGCTCATAAAATCAAGACTTCAAAAACCTCAACAGATGAAAAAAAACTGGCTCTAGCAAAAAGTTTATATAATAACAAACAATTAACAGGAAAGGCTGCAGTAAATGTAACTTATGGACTACAAAGTGAAGATATAGCTTTTGAAGTCTATTCCAAGATGGTTAACTTATTGGTAATAAAATTTGGACTAGTCATTCATATAAAGAAACCATGGATTTGTGCTACACCAGATGGTATACTAATAGTTGATGGTACACCACAAAAAGTTCTAGAAATTAAATGTCCAATTTAATTTAAAGATAAGGACATTGTTGATCCCATTACTAATAAACCTAATTTAAGCTATTTAAAAATGATTGATAGAAAAGTCAGTCTGAAAAAAGTCATATATACTACACACAATGCCAGATATTAATGTTCACTTCAGGGTTAAATGAATGTGATTTATTTATTTACAACAATATTAAACCAGAATTATTGTCGATTAAAAAGGATGAACAATTTTTATCATACCAAAATTAGAACATTTTTATTATTCATTTTATTTACCTGTTTGTTATACTTAACTAGGTATGAAATATTATACAAAAAATATACAAGTTTAAATATTAATCATTCTAAAATATGTAAGTAGAAGTAAAATTTTTTTAAAGTTTTACCTAAGTATTAGTCCTATTTCATTCGAATATTTGTATCCTGTGACAATTTAAACTATTAACTACCAGAGCGCGCTGTTTTCTGGTGGCTGCACGGTGTCTACACAGATTATATGAAAACAGATAGTGCACTTCCTATAACGCAATGCAAAAAATGAATACGGTGTTCTAATTGGTTTCCGCCCAAATCAGTGTTACCACAAATGCCAATGCTAATTTATTTGATATACATTCATACAATATTTTTGAAATTTGGATAACTTACTCACGTTTTATACGTAGGTATTTCATTTTTTGTCATAAGTTCTTCCAAACCAAAAGATATGTTATTCCTGATTTCACCAAAATCTTTTTGTTTGTTGTGTAATCTTTTTGCGTTATTACACACCGAATGAACAAAAAATCAATTTTGAGTCATTTCGATACACTAATGTTTGAAATTACTTTATTATTAGGTTTTACGTGGTTTATAAACAATAACATTAAAAGTAAATACGATAGGTAAATTCTGATTCCACCAAAATGTTGAGTAAACATTTCCATAAAATTTCTTTGGAAAAAACACCAAATTAAGCATGTAAAAACATATATTTTTTTATAAAAGATTACAATAATATAAAAAATACACAGTTAATTAAAATATAATACATAACAATAATAGACATTAATCTTAAAAATTAATGCTTCATAATTTATAAAACAATATCAAGTTTTTAAACAACATAAGAAAAGTGAAAATTAATAAAAAATTAAAATTATTTAAATCTTAATTGTACAAGTAATTAATTAATGTCATTTTGTTTGTCATATTACATAAATCAAATCCTACATAAAGAGTATTAAAATTTACAAAAATGTTTTTTTAATTAAATACAATTTAAATTACTTAATATTATTAATCTTGTATGGTAAGTACTTATTTATCTATAGATGATTTAATATAGATAATTCGTATAATCGTTGTAAGATAATGAATGTGATGATTCTGCACTAAAAGGACTGGAACATGATGCTCTTGCTGCCTGAGCCTCAAATTCTAACCTTTCCTTTTCTTCCTCCAATTTCTTTTCTTTTTCTCTCTCCAATAATATTTCAGCTATAAATTACAGTTTTTTGTTTATAATAAAGTAGTTTATTTATTTGCAAAGCATTGGCAAACGCATTGAAAAAAATCATATAATTTGATAATACATTTTAGACTTAACAAATTAGAAATTTTACAGTTTAACTTATTTTACAAAGAAGGAAAAATGGGGTGCAACAAAAGATCATTTCCTGAGAAGAATTATAGTAGTGTTGCATCCCGACTAGGTCGATTCATACATCAACATATGAAAATGAATAAGTCGTGGTTGTTCAAGTGTAATTTAACGTTTATTAAAATAGAACTTGCATGAATACAGAATATATAAGCTTAAAATATAACCTTACAATAAAAGATGTTGAGTGGTGTTACGACCTGCCTCTGAATGTCGTGGATATCCCTAACCGTCTGGCGACTCCGTCATACGAGGCGTCCCAGAAAGACTGAGTATTCCAATACATGATTCTTATGCAGTATTAATTTAAAACTTACGAAAATGTGTCATTGCACAACCTTATGTATAGGTAATTTTTAGTACGGACAGTATGGGTCCGTAACAGTAGCTGAACAATCCATATGCATCTCTCAGCCGTGTAGCAGCAGCATAAAAGCATAAGCAAAAGCAAAACCAAATTAGAAGTTTCCATTTGGTATAAAATATATTAATTTAAATAACAAAAAGTCTTACCACTAAATATTGTTGGACATTGTAAGACGGTTCTTATTCCTGGGATTTAAAAACATATGGTCTTCAAAATGAACACCACATACTCTATAACTCTTTTGTAAAGAAGCAGGATCTTTTCCTAACAAATGTAATGTTTGACATTTTTCCATCCATTGTTTACACCTATAATAGAATATAATAAAATAGTAACACAACAAATCATAAGATATACAGATTAAAATTATATAATAAACCTAAATACTCACCTCGATAAGTCACTTGGGAATCTAAAATAGCTAATGTCTGTGGTTTTTGACATTTTATTATTGCAAAATTTAACTGCACAAGAAGTCATTTTGAAAAAACTGAGATTTTTAAAACACGAGTGTTCAATGAAAAATTAAAAAATTTGTTTGAGGTTTTGTATGTTTTGATTTTATGGATATCACTATATCAGTATATCACCATCAAGTGTGCCACCAGTATACGGTATAATTCAAATATTTTAAGTCCGCTAAAATAGTCACATTGATTTCGGCGGAGACCTTGGCGGTGATCTTATCAACCATTTTTTGTTTACATCGAAGTGCACTATCTGTTTTCATATAATCTGTGGTGTCTATATAAGTTTATAACTTATAACATATTCATACTCTTATATCTACTATCAGGCAATGCGTAGCATTAAACCTTTTAAACACGTAGTTAATATTTAACATATAATAGATTATAAAACACATGTTTTTTTCTTATCAGCTCGGAAAAAATAATTGTGCGATTGCGGCTGCACAATGAAGCCGGGCAACGAGTGTACGTGAGTGTGTGTATGTGCAGGTGACCGTTATACGTACAACCGACGCGTTCGCTATCTCCGTCGTGAGTTTTCTGTCGAGATGTGCAGAAGGTAAGGAGTGGACTGTATAGTAACTTAAAAGCTAGGTAGGACTATAGCAAAGGAAAATAACAACGGTTTACTTTTGGGTATAACAATTTTCATAACAATTTATTTTGATATTTATGAAGTTCAAAATTGCTTACGAGCTAAGGTTAGTAAAAATAAACCCAACAGAAAGTGCGCGATTACAAGACGAGGTGATGACTAAATTCGCGAATAATTCAAATACAAAACATTCAAATAATATTATATAAAAAATGATGTAGCGTAATGCGAACACAAAAGTTAAACAGTAGTGAAAATAGTAACCATAGATATATACAACAACTAGATAGCCGTCTCCTTCTTGTCATCGAAGTCGGCCGCCATTTACAAAGCAGGCAATGTTTACAAAACAATATTATCAGTATTCAGCTATCACACTATATTAATTAATCAAATAAATATATTATTATGTCTGAAATCTGAACTCTATTAAATTCAAAATTTCAAACTAATAACTATTGCTCAATATATTATATTTTGTTACGTACCTAACTTATGTAATATCCAATTACTTTATTGATTTATAGCAGAGTGTAAAGAATTAATATGGATATTATTGTTTGAATTAGTTAGGTACCTACCAATTTGGTTTCACCACCGCCAGAAACAAATTTAATATAGGTATGTAGCCATGTAGGTACACTTTTTTGTCAACTATTTGTTTTATAACTTATATCAGCTATTCTTTCCACATGTGTGTGTAGACTATAATATGCCTAAAGAATAATATTGTTTATTATGTCTTATTTGTCTCAAAGTGAAAACAAATAGTATTTGTAATATTAATATATTTATTTATGTAGGTACAAAAGTTTAATTTATACTTTTAAAAATATACAGTATTTGTATAAACTTACAACTTGCAAGTAAACAATTTTATGAAAAAAAAACAAATTAAAAACTTTAAATATAACAAACAAAAGGTTTACTGGTGATAAAATAAAATAGCCTTAGTCAGTGTGTGGCGTTTTGTTTTGTAAAACATATCCTATAGGTATCTTCCATTTGCCATTACAACTTGTTAGCATGAAAACAAGAGCTTCGGTGGCAGTATTATTTGTACATTCGATACCTAAATTATTACCAAAATCACAATAACCTATAAACTGTTTGCTTTTTGGATCCCAAATAATTTGTTGTTTTATAGCCATTGCATCAATAACTAGGTTATAATGTTTGTCGAATGGTTCCAATTTTTCAAGTGCACTTAAAACGTCTTTAAAAAACCCGGGTTCTCCATTTATGGATGAAGTCCAATTCCTTATTGCTGATACATGTGGAAGAGCTAATATTGATCTAAAAATTATACTTATAGTTAGTAATATTAATACAATTCCAAGGGCGCCCATCAATCAGAACCTAGGAGGGTGACAATATCATAAAAAAATAACTAAGAACCAACTAAATAGATTTTATTAAAGAACAGAAAATAAATACACAACATAGATAAATAATGTACCTATGTAATATGGGCAAGCCCTCCTCCCAATTTGCACCTATGGGTTACATGTCACCTCCTTGCACCCCTTAATAGGCACCCTTGTACAATATTTTGTAAAATGTTTCTAAAATTGTATTTAAATCTTAAATGCATTCAAATACATATAAATAAAGCTGATTAAAATATTTATATTAATAAAATAGCTAATTAAAATATTAATATTAATATAAAAGCTAATTAAAATATTAATATTAATATAGCATCCAGTATTACAAAGCGTAAGCAGTTGGCTTGTTTTTTTAGAAATGATTGCATCTTACAATTTAAGTACAATAAAAAATATGTCAACCCATGTAGACACATTTTTGTGTACATATGAGAGAAATTTGTATATGAAAATTGCAATTTTACTAACCGGCAATATTGATAAGCTTTAGGTGAATAGTAGTGCAATGGCAAAGCAAATTTTTTTATTTCAGCGCTGTAACGCTGACCTTTAGCATGCCTTTTACAATTTTTCAGCTGATTCATAAAAATTTCTTGAGAAAGCCCTTCAAATTTACTACTTATAACTTCACCATCATCACTATTCAACAAACCTTTTTGTTTTAAAGATTTCAATAGTTGTTGTAAACTATTTATCTTTAATCGCTGACGCCTAACTCTCTGTTGTAACAGTTTCAGTTTTTTCTTCAGCTTGGTTTTAGTTGGTGTAGAATGGGTAATAGGCGATTTTGTAAAGTTCAATCTCCTAGCAGGTGTTACTAATGTAGAAAAGTGCTGAATACATTTTGAAGGTGTCTTTAATAAAGGAGATATAGAGTGTGGTGTTTTGATGGGGGTTAAACTAACATTTGGTGGTGTAGTAGTGACAGATAAATCAATTGCAACTGATTCAATAGATTCCTGCGATTTCAATATTATAGGATTTAAATTAGGTGTAATTGTCATACTGGTACTTTGTAGTGGGGTTTCATGAATAGTTTCAATATTACACATTTTTTTAGGAGGTTCCAAACTTTCAGACATAAGAAGTGAAGGAACCGATTCACCTTTTAACATTAATTTATAACTTCCTCCAGGTCTTGGCACAAAATCAGAGGGTAAAAAATGGTCACTACATACTCTACTAGAATTATTCGGATTAAATCCTTTACGCTTAACTGCATCAATCCATAATTGTAGTTTATAGGGATCTTTTAAAGGAAACCTACAATTCATCAAATATACAAATAATAATCAGATTCAGGTCTATTTTTTCCAAATAGAATACTAAAAGTACTCACTTAAAAAAATGTTTGGAACAACCACGTTTCTGTCTGTTTGTACATCCGTGCACTGAACATGAGACAAGCATAATGGCTAATAATGTTTTTTAAATGTACGCAACTTTATTGAACCAGTCAAGTCGGTAACACACTATCAAAAGTCGCAAAGTGTAATACTTTATGGCCTACCGTAACGTCGCAAATCTCTGTATTGAGTATTCGAAATTCATAATATGGTGAATGATAATAAGTTTAGCATTATCAGTATCCTCATGATAAGAATATATGTAAACATTGCCTGCTTTGTAAATGGCGGCCGACTTCAATATCGGTCACTACTGTTGTACGAAGACGGCTATCTAGTTGTTGTATATATCTATGATAGTAACGTGCGTACGACCTGATAACGGTGGGATGACGATTGACAACACGGCGACGGTGCAGCTGTTCCGCAACAACGATGATCGGCAAGGTAAGGTTGTACCAGATTGCGCCAATGCTCCGAATGTTGATTACGGCAACGTCGAGTGTTGCTTGCTGCGATACAATTCGGGTAAGACACCCACAACTACTGACAATGCGGGATGTGTCAATTTATTCACGGGGTGGAAGCCCGTTGTTGCGAAACAAAATAACAACGAATTTAACAAATCCCACGGTCGGCGGTTAACGCACTGCGTAACGCCGTGTCCTAGGTGAATCCGACAAATGCGATAATCGTTATACGAAGCGACCGATGCGATTCTTAAAATAAACAAAATAACCCAAACAAATGGAAGTGGCCTACGTGACACGACAAATACGACCGGTTTTTCGTATGCGTTTAGTCGTACTAATTGAAAAACAAAATAGTTTGTTTTTGGTGTTTGGTCGTTGCGTCGTGCGATTCATACGTATCGTAATCATGGAATTATTAATTACGGAAGTTCAAAAAAGAAAAATTTTATGGAATAAATGGGACAAAAAATATAAAGACAGGGTAATTTCTGACAAGGAATGGGACGAAGTAGCCAAAATAACAAAAATGAAAAATACGTATTGTATATTTTAATAACTTTTATTGGCTACATTATAATATATCTAGATATAGACATAGAGGCTAGAATAAATAAAATAAAAATACAATTAAATTATATTAATATGATTTTTTAGGAAAAATAATCTTAAATATAAAATACGTATCAATTGAAACTTTAAGATAAGATAAGACGAAATTGATAGAAATTATATGCAAAATTATACTTAATAAATAATAATAAAATGCAATAAATTAATATAAAATAAACTAATATAAATAATAAGTTACATCTCTTGCAATTATTATAAATACTTATTTTTACGCTAATTTATTAATTTAAAAAATTCTACAAACGTATTTCTTACGTCAATTGCAGTACGCGAAACACGATTATGGATCTACGAAGTCCCAACATAGCATTATTTTTTTCACGTACATTTTTATTCAAATTGTCTGACAGGTGATTTTGGCATGACGATATTTCTTTTTCCTTATCAATTATCACATTGTGTAATATGCAAATGGCTTTAACGATGTGATCAGCATTTTCGACTTTGGTTTCTATTTGCTTTTAGAAGAATTCTAAATTTCGAAGATGCAATACCAAAAGTACATTCGATCGTCATCCTTGCTCTTGAGAGTCGATAATTATAATATGATTTGTGGTCGTCCAACTGCTTTCTAGGAAACGGTTTCATATTATTTCTCAACGGAAAAGCTTCGTCGCCGATATGATATATATATATACTTTCTGATATGAATTCGTTAAATTACATGGACTTGGTAGCTTAAGAGTACCATTTTCAAGACGTTTGTAAAACGACGTATTACACAAAACACTGCCATCACTATCTTTGCCGAATGAACCAACGTCGATCATTAAAAATTTAGAATTGGCATCAGCGGCAGCCATTAAAACAATAGATAAGTATTGTTTATAATTATAAAATATACTACCGGAATTGTGAGGACATTTTATTCTAATATGTTTCCCTCCAATACTTCCAAGGTAATTTGGAAAATTCCATTGTGTGAAAAATTCATTAGCGACACTTTTAAAATCATCAACTGTAGGAGTAGGCATATGTTTTTTTTTTAATGCATTTCAAATAACGATACATACTTCGATGACTATGTTTGATACTGCAGTCTTTGAAATTCGAAATGTTAGCGCTAATTGTCGAAATGCTAATTCTGTTGCCAAGTACCTACATAAAAAAAATAATAAAAAAATGTATTATTTTAGATTCTGATCGGAGTGATGAATGTATTGATTTTACAATGATGTGTGTGTGTGTGTTAATTTATTTTTCGTTGGTTCTATGTCGCGTTGGTTTATTAATTTCTTAAATAATTTAAATTTTAGAGGAAGAAGTAAAAAAGAAATGGAGAAGTTTACGGGATACATTTTTGAGAGAAAAAAAAAATTAAAAAAAGTCGTTCCGGAGATTTGCAAGAAGGGGCTGAGGTGTATTTGGGAAAATGGTCTTATTATAAATCGATGATGTTTTTAAAAGATACACTTCAAGAATGTCCTGCCAAATATGGAGACCATGATAGTGATATAGATCATATTGATGACGATGACTCAAATACTATGAATATATTAAATGTGTCGGAAACTGAAACAGGAACTACTCAAAGAATTGAATGTATTCCAACATTTGAATCATGCAGTTCACCATCAATATCAATGTCAACAACAAAACTTATCTACCAATAATGCCGATCACTCACTGCCTCGCAAGAAAAAAAAATAAAGATAAATATTTAGAAGATTTACTAAACATCGAGAGCAAAAAAGTACGTACGTGAAGTTGGCCCACCCACTTTGGAGTAGAGACTTAAAATCTTCACCAATATTTTGCGAGTTATTTGCGAGAATTTGCGAGTTCACTTTTAGAATTTGCGAGTTAGCCGTTTATGAGCAGCAAGCAAAATAAAAATGGGTGGGCCAAATTCACGGAGCCCACCCATGTTGTCCTAAAACTTTGAAATTGGTATCAAATGATAGCCTCTAATTTGCGAGAATTTGCGAGTCCACTTTCAGAATTTGTGAGTCGACCATTTACCCACAAAACCCACTTTTTGACCGTGAACTTGGCCCACCCATGTTGTCCTAAAACTTTGAAATTGGTATCAAACGAAAGCCTCTAATTTGCGAGAATTTGCGAGTCCACTTTCAGAATTTGCAAGTAAGCCGTTTGTGAAATATTGATGGGTGGGCCAAGTTCACGTAGCCCACCCATGTTGTCCTAAAACTTTGAAATTGGTATCAAATGATAGCCTCTAATTTGCGAGAATTTGCGAGTCCACTTAAATTAAAAAAATATTGGTTGATATAAAAAATGTAATTTAATTAAAAATAAATAATTTAATTTAAAAAATATTAGTTGATATGAAAATATAATTTGTTTAAAAAATATTAATTGAATTAAAAAAACTGAGGATAACAAAATATAATCTAACGAATGAAAATAATAAAGTATAAAAAAAATTCAGTAATATAAAAATATAATATGGTTTAAAAAATTAGTTGAATAAAAAAAATATCGGTTGATATAAAAATACAATTTAATTAAAAATTAATAATGAAATTAAAAAATATTGATTGATACAAAAAATATAATTTAAATAAAAAATAATAATTGAATTAAAAAAACCGTGTATAAAAAATATAATCAACTAAAAACATGATGTATTAAATAAATATATCTACCTCAGTTGATAAAAAAATATTAATTGAATAAAAATAATATTGATTGATATATTAAAGGGAATTTAATTAGGTAATATTAATTGAATTAAAAAATTAAGTTAGTTTATTTGATTAATTTAGTTGTTTTTTATGTTATTTTATATTCAAAATGGCTTTTTTTTATTTTGCTTATTTTGCGTAAAGTATTTTTTGACTTCCATGTTTCATCTTTTTTTTTTACGTTTAAAATGTTATTTATGTGTTGAGCTAATACCTCAGTAGAGTTATTTGCGAGAATTTGCGAGTCCACTTTCAGAATTTTCGAGTAATATATTTGGGAAATATTGGCTATATTGGAAAGTTGAAAATAGCCTCACTAATATTGGTACGTAAAATGTAAATAAAACGCAAGCTTTGGTAGAAATAAACATAGAACGTGGTTAAGTTTGTTAAGTTAAAAAAAACTGAATCTCTAACCAGGGAGAAATGAGAAAATATTTCTTCTGTTTATGAAGATCTAAAGAAAAAAAAGGTTTATTTTTTCATAGCCAGTCAACCAATAATATAACTATCAGGCCTGGTCATCGAGAAATCTTCGGTCGTCCGTTGGGTCAGTCCAACATTTATAAATAACAATTCCCCTGTAAATCGAAAAAACTAATGAAAAATATGTGCTAAGCTAATCAAAAATATGTGGAGCTGTAAGTAGATACGTGAAAAAA